>NW_024469059.1:0-26214 GCF_003184825.1 Aspergillus fijiensis CBS 313.89 | reverse complement strand
AAAAAAAAAAAACACAAAAGGCAGACTACGTAGACCAGGTAGACCGACTGTGTATGTAACAAAACGAGCACAAAAAGTGAACTCTAATGCGGGGAATGGAACCCCGAGCTGCTGTGATATCTCAATGAGAGACAGCGGTGTAATGGCTGACATCAGACTGGACTTCAGAGCATATACCATCACAACCCAGAGCGCAAACTTCTGCTCCTTGACGACCCGTCATATTTCCGACCATGGTGCCTTAGGCACCCATGGTACTCAATACGTACAGCACATAGATCAGAGCGAAGGCCCTGCGGGCCTTCCTCTTCTTTTCTACCGATGAACGGAGTTCTTGGTTGTCTCGACCATCTCTTCTCCATAGCCCCATCCGCCATCTATAGACCACATCTATAGACCGCGCCACTTGAAGCCTCGGCCAACATGAAAGCCAACTGTCGAAGAAATCTCTGTAGATGAAAGCCCGACATGCACTTTGTATTGACCCTCCCTTACCTCCCAGCAGTGCTGTTGAGCATTGTAACTGCTGACACTGTATTTATCCAACGTGACAGACATATCCTGCACTTCGCCGGGCTGTAGGCTCAATTTTCGGAACTCTTTAAGTTCTTTCAATGGCCGTTGGCTCTCCACCCTGTCCCGTGGCGGGCTGACGTAGTACTGAATGACAGTTGCCCCCCTTCGTATCCCGATGTTCCGAACCCGACAAGAGACTACCACCGTGCCTTCTGGATCTGAGACCGACGTGTCTGTGATACAAACTCCGAAGACCTTGAAGTAGGTATAAGACAGGCCGAACCCAAACGGAAACAGTGGCTCTGGGTTCTCCGGGCGATCATAGTATCTATAACCAACGTCAAGCCCTTCGGCATATCGGATCACGTTGTTCTCGTCGCACGGGAAATTGGGAAAGCTGGGATTGTCTTCATCTCGACGTGGCCACGAGAAGGGGAGACGACCGCCGGGGTTCGTGTCTCCGCCGAGCACGCGTGCCAATGAATGACCAGCTTCTTGACCTGGAAACCATGCCTGCACAATTGCTGGCACGGAATTTATAAATTGGTTGAGCCCAACGGGTCCTCCGCTGAAATTCACCACGATTGTGCGAGGGTTTACCGCAGCGACGGCGGCGATCTGCTCGTACTGAAGGGACGATAGATCTATAGACTCCCGATCGAATCCTTCAGATTCAATCTCGTTGGTCGTTCCCACGCAGACGATGGCATACTCCACTTCCTGTGCTACTGTACGCGCATCTTCGATTCTGCTGGGAATATCGATAAACTCATGAAACCGCAGAGCGGACCCTTGGAACATTCGACCGAAGAGAGGCTTGGCATGGAGAATAAGAGGATCGGTATTCCACGATTCTAGCATTAGCGTGTATGATTGACCTGCTTGCATTGGGTAGGTAAACCGTCGCTCCAACCTCGACTTGAAAAAGTAAAAAGATTCTGGACGCAAGTCGGTCTCTTGAGGTCTCTCAAAAACCTTGTCACCATTGATATAGCAGACTGCAGGCCCGGTCGAAATGATAGACAAGATGTGCTCCCCAGACGTTAACGGACGAATACCAAAAGTCATTCGGGTGCAGTAGTCTTGACTGAGGCAGTCCGGCCATTTCTCCTTGATCATGTACTCGGCCTGCTCTTTGGTCTCTGAAAAGACCGGGCTCTTACCAATCACATGGCCATTGAACCATTCCAGGTTTACTGGCTCCTTTGCCTGCATCTTAGTATCCGAGGAAAACATGATTGAAGGATCAGCATGCGGCAGGGAACCAAATACTGGAACTCCAGGCACAGCCTTGACTTGAAAGCCAGCTTGATCGAGTCCCTCTATGGGAGAGACAGCGTGCAGGGAATCTACCCGCGCACTCCCTCCTCCACCAAGACTG
This sequence comes from Aspergillus fijiensis CBS 313.89, assembly GCF_003184825.1. NCBI lineage: Eukaryota > Fungi > Ascomycota > Eurotiomycetes > Eurotiales > Aspergillaceae > Aspergillus > Aspergillus fijiensis. The sequence goes on along the minus strand of NW_024469059.1, from coordinate 24,317 downwards.
GCTTCCATAGCATGGTGCCCTATCAAAGCCACTGTGACACCTTTTGGCAGTGGAAGAATGTTTTCGTTCTTTAAGAGGACCATACCCTCTGCACCACTGTCACAGATAAACTCATCTCTCTCAGGGTTCTCGACTGCATCTTCGGGTGGTTCCTCGGGAAGTTCGAACCTCTTGAGACGACAGGCAAGCTGCAGGATTCTGCGAGATGACTCGTCGACGACCTGCTCGGCTACATGCCCATCATTTACCGCTCGCGCGAGCTTCTCCCCGCGCCATCTCGTTGGCCCGGGCATTTCCAAATCCACCCCTGCATTTATGCTGTCTGCAGTAGAGTACACCCCCATCCAATCTGAAACAACCACTCCATCGAAGCCCCATTCGCCTCGCAGGACCTGATTGACTAGTTGGGGATTATCAGCAACATATTTTCCGTTCACGCGGTTGTAGCTGGACCATGAAGCCAGGTCAGTCAATTAATTGTCCGGTGAGACCACTGCTTTGGTGACCTGGTCGCATACCTGGTCATGAAACAAAGTGGGCCAGCCCATCTCATCAGTAATTGAAATGGAAGCATGTAGATCTCACGAAGAGTTTGCTCGTCAATGTCGGCGGTCAGAAGTTTGCGGTTGTTCTCAGTGTCGTTGGCCACGTAGTGCTTCGGAGTGGCGGCAATACCAATGGACTGACAACCTAATTGAATCAGGTAAACAAATTGGCAAAAGAGAGGGGCCTGCGATTGCAGATCCTATCATTGACAAAGGCAGCCGCCAGAGCTCCCAGCACGAAGGGGTCCTCGGAGTAAGTCTCATAATTCCGTCCCCCTAGGAGATATCATTGATATCGGCCTGTGTCTCACTGCGTAGATTGCAGGGTAAAGATACCTCGGGGGGAACGTATGACATTCATGGTAGGAGCGAGTAGAACATTCGCGGCCTTTGTCTGGGCTTCGCGGGCGATCTCCTTTCCTGTGCGGAAGAGCAGCTCGCGGTCAAAGGTCGCCCCAAGGCTGGTGCCGCAGGGGAAGCAGGCAGCTTTGATACCGCTGACATAGCTCTCGCCTCGCGCACCGTTGGGACCATCTGTGAACTGTACAAGGCGGGATAGATTAGCGTTTGGGTTGAAGTGCATCGTGCCATCGGGGCAAAGTGTCGACTGAGCAAAGGAAGCCGACCTTGACGTGTGGGACGAAGACATCATCGCGCTTTATGACCTGCGTGCGCCACCAGTCGGCTGCTGCCAGTAGAGAGATCTTCTCGTCGCGAGTGAGCTTGCTCAGCAGCTTGTCTAAGTCCTGTGAGTCGCTCATCATGGGAATGGCAGGGGGGTTGACTGAAGACAGTATAGATTGGCGATAGAGATGGGAAGTGTAGATGAGAAGTGTAGATGGACGGCGGGTTTTATTAGTGACGGTAGACAGTGGTGGTGGCTAGCAAGGCAGGAACGATGGAAGGCGGCACAGCACGCCATAGCTAGCATATGATCCACCGTCCGGTCACTCTAAACTAATTAGTATCTACCCCGCTTGTTCTACCTCGCATGCAGCATGAGTTCTGTTTGCCAAGTTGAAATTAGATGCTACTCAGTAGCTTATCTTGCCGATGCATCCGGACTGTTGAGTGACATTGTGACAATAACCATCATGTCATTTCATTCAGTCGATTATGGCTATCCCGTGATTGATGAAAGAGCCGTCTCGGGTTCCGCCCCCTGCTTGCTATACTGGACCGGTCCCGTATAGTCCCTCAAGATCTAGATCTGGTGCTGCAAATCTTTCCCTCGGTGTGTTGCTGGCGTGGAGCTTGCGTCAGTAGACAGAATCCTTTGCTTGCAGCTGCATTTGTCCTTTGGGTCAGGCGCATTTTTTCCTGTAGTTATGCGGCCGAGCCCCCACTCAGACATGGCTCCCAGCTCTTGTTCTTGACCTCGCTACTTAAATGATTCGGACTGATAATTGTCGGGTCGAGGCCTCAGCTTTCATATTTACCTGCCAACGACCCTGGAACTATTTTTCCGGCAATCCTGTTCGACTGGCGGAGCACAGTGCCTAACTGTATATACCAGCGACGCAGCTCATCGGTAAAGCTCCCATGAATTTTCTTGCTCTGCTTATTTGTATGCCGTTTCAGATGAGCAACAGGTCAATGGTACTCTTGATAATAGCCAAGGTGCAAGACAGTCGAGTCGTGTCCGGCAACGAGGAAGGGGCGAACCTGGATCGTCTTCCATTCTTTGAAGATAGGCAACAGGCAAGAGAACAAAACAGGCCACCGAGGGTACAAAAGACATCGTCTGCAAATTTTATTCAAAGCAGGAGCAAAAATGTGTAGAGAAATCAGTCGAACGATAATAAGCACAACAGCAGGAACAACAAGTTCAGGTGCGGGGGCGGGTAAGAACCATGGGCGCTCAGAGTTCCGCTAGTTAGCCCTAACCGCATGGCTGAATGGCCAGTTTCGCTATCATCAGAGTGATTGTCCACTTTGTCCGGTGATTGGAAGTGCGGGCGCAGTGACTGCAGAGCAACTCAAGCTTAGTTGTGCTGAATCGTCCCTTACAGGTTCTCAGTCTGAACCTGATATGCACCAAAGTATTGAGAACGACATTTTGTATGGCTGCCATGGAGATCCGCAGGTATAGAGAAAGTTGGCAATTTAATCACAAATAGATGATTATCTGAGTCTCAATTGCAGCAGCGATATTCGACTTTCTGGTATTCCTGGGCGATTAATTGATCGTTGGCGCTTTCAGCAATTTTATTGGAGTTCTGTCTTCTTCTTATATGTTAGCCACCTCGCCTGAAAGATCATTATTCGCGACATCACTTATCGTTCTCGGGACCTCAGAATAGTTGGCAGCTAACCGGCCGACTTCGACTAATTGTGTCTAGCTCGAGATCAGAGATAGTAACAACAAGCGTAGTCTAATATAACGGTCAGAGTATATGTCAGCTGCGGGGAGAAACTCGGCCATCCACAGTGTCTTGGGGAGATAGTATTAAGACCTGTTTAGTGTGGTATCTCAAGTTCATCAGACTTATGCCTTGTTACAATGACGTGTAGTTATTAGTGAGTCCTGATAAAAGATTTGATAGACTTGCAATGTGTAACATACAGCGGACTGGCGTACACTGACTGCTGGTGACTTTCCCCACGTCCATCATGAACAGATTTATGCCAAGCTTTCATGACAGTGACAGGCGAGGAGTATAGATTGTCTACCCAATTGCATTTTGCTTGACTGAGCCTTTCTTTGTTTCTCAGTCAGGAGCACATATAATTCTGAGTATGCAAGAGGAGTAGTGAAGGCACGGTAGAATGTTTGCTTGGTGCGTTCATGCCTCAGGACGCCGACGACAGCGCTGCCGACTAAGCAACAATGGGGGGGACCAGCGCAGCACACCATGTTCGTTGAATGACCATCTGATACACTCACTGCCTGAGGTCCTCCGTGTTATTTTCTTGCGTTTGTTGTTCAGACTTTTCTCCGGTCTCATCTGCATCCATCCTTTTTCTCTGCACGCCTTCCTGTCCCTATCCCTCCTCATTCCTTTTATCATCCTAAGTATCGAGCCACGTCTCTGAGGGGCAATAGCAGTCTCTTCCAGCTTACAGCCTCACTGGTCATCTTCAAAGAGCCTGTATATCCCCGGAGGCCCAGTCAGAAGACTGTGGCGCTTCGGGAGATTCACGGCGCTCCGAAATAAGGCTTTGTCTGGCTGTGTTTGAGCTTTTCCCTGCTTCTAACCTACGCTCCAAAGGACGAATCTATCTTCAGATCCGAGATTAGTCAAGCCCGAGCCTTCACATATCTGTTCTCCTGAATCTTGATTAGCATGGACTACTTCTCGTATGTTCCGGGCGGTCCTAACCCGGTGGACACACAGCCGATGGACATCATCGTTGACGAACCACATCACTGTGCCATGATCGAAGAGAAAGACCAGGAGATTGTGGAGGCCGAGAACGAGAAACTTGATCAGCTGGTGGCCCAGTTTACTAGGGGTTTCGATCCATCCACCCTCCGTAACGAGGTGATATCAGCCCTGCCAATTCTCGCACAATCCGCTTTCCCGGGGACATATGAGCATCTCTTAATGCTCTGCTTCACAACCGACGATGAACTACAGGACATGCAAGAAGAGCTCGAGAGATATCTCTTGTTACGCTATGGGCAGGTGTTCGATGAGCTCGTCCCGCGGACCACGACCAACATCACCGACGAGTCTTATTTTGCATCGGAGATTGAGACCCTGAGAAGACTCCTCGAGCCATTGCGTGGCGACTCGACGAGCCCCGTCTACTGGCTGAGTCTTAGATGCGCGAATCCGACCAAGGCCCGGCAGCAACTCGAAGCAGCGACCAAGGTGATCAACGCTTTCAAGAAGGACGTGCTTGCAGCTCTGCACTTTGATCCGCAGGAGCGTAAGTCCAACGAGACACACCTTTCATCTCATTTGACTAGCGTCTCTTCTTACTGATGACTTACAGGAAAGATCGTCAACCCCCTTCCAGTCTCAGTCGAACGCTCGGCTTTCGTAAGCATGAAGCACCTACGCATGGACGCCTGCAAGGATACGCTTCACTGGGACGAGTACAACCAGAGCAACATGAATCTCACCGTGTTCTACCATGCGTACAAGGCGCTTCTCTGCCGAACCCAGCCGGACAAGGCGCGCGAATTGGGATGGCTCCCGCCCAGGGTCCTCGAGGCCCCTCGTGCGTCCAGTCCTCAGGCATCCATTGGTGATCTAGCTTATTGGCCGTTGACACAGGCGGGCAACGACAAGTACGATCTACTCGTGAAGACCGCGCTCTGGCTGGCGCTTGCTAGAGGCCTTCCCGCCGTGCACCTGTTTTGCAATTGTGCTCGAGTTTTCACGTCACTCATCCCAGCAGGAGATGCAAGCCCAAAGACGATTGTCTTCTTACGCCATTTGACTCAACTCCGTGTGCCCGTGGAAGCCATCAATCCCAGCCCACGCATCCCCGTCCCATTCCAGAAGCGGTGCCAGAAAGGTGACAACGATGATTATTTCGAGGACGTGTGGAGGTCGGACCAGGACTTGGAGAAGGACTTGGCGCAGAACGTCTCGCTGTATGGCATGGACACAGCCAAGGATGTCCGCCGAGCACGACCCCCTCCCCCTCGACGCTCGTTTCAGCAACAGGCACAGCTCATCAAGGACGCTCTCACCGTTGAGACGAGCTTTGCAGACGTGTGGCCTCGTAAAGATCCGGCAAGTGTTCCTCTCGTCTCTTCTGCCTTACCAAAGCTAATCGTTCTGGTCGTAGATCCCGGTGCAGCACCGTCCTCCATCTGTCCCTGAGCCGGAGCTTATTTGGAAAGTCCAGCCTGAGCCGGAGGAGCCTGACATTTTCGACAAAGATGGTTACGTCTCGGTTCTCTTCTGAGCACCGGGAAAATTCCTCATCTCAGCCCCGGCTTCAGCTGGTCGATTCATCTCCGCTCATACCTTGAACAACACCTCTCTCTCCCCTGGACATTCTCTGCAACACTCCCACCATTGAGACGAAACACCGAGAATTGGCACGTTCTGACGACAATAACGAGCTGAATCTCTCTGTTCCAGTCTCCCCGATCTCCAACTGGTACATTGAACATTGAAAACAAAAACAATCACTCTTGCCTTCTTCATCCCGCACTTCCTTCCAAGCCTTTCCATCCCTCTATTGCCCAGGACAATCTTGTTAATACATGTTCTTTTCCAATCTTGCTTCATATCTTCGACCAATCTTGATCTTTCCAGGAACCCAGGTTTTACTCACCCATCTCTTATGTGGCAGTCAGGAGCGAGCGGAACCGCGCGTTGGATTTGATTGATTTTTGTTGAGAATTGAGGACACCCAGAGAAAGGAAATGTGCAGATTTCCATCCAGGGCCCCCCTGGAGGGATGACTATTTTTGTTATTTCCTTCCTCATGTATCTACGCCCGATGATCTTTCATGAAGGAGATATCAAAATAGAATGACTGGGAAAGGATGTGGATAGATGAACAAACAGATGTAGAATTGTGTAAAGGTGGTGATAGTCCTCAAGATTCTCATCTTTGGTTTGGTTCTTGAGTGCAACACTTGGTAGCTTGGATCCCCCGTGAGATTTGGTGAGCAAGGCATGTGCACTGAGCTCTGGGCAGTGGCCTTGATAGTCTTTACTCTGCGGTGTACTTGTGTATAGATAAACAGCTTGTCACAGCCCTATTTGTGAATTGCTCTAGAATGTAGTTCACATATTTCACTCGGAGAAGAAGTTGATGGGACCAGACCTGGAAAAAGATAGGCATACTTTTCGATTAAATTCCCGGAAGTGATCAGCCATGGTATCCCATAGTCTAAGGGAGAAAAAGAAGGAAAAGAAAAAGTGTGTCCCGAAAGAGAAACTAGATCAATCAGATTCCCAACAAAATCAGAACTTTTCTTTATGCCGCCATGCTGTTAAACTCCAACAAAGGATCAATCATCGCCAGGTCATCAACAGTAGGACCCGCCGCGCTGGGTATCTTGGAATCAATATCGTGTATCATTTCATTATGCGAGGGAAACCCTCCCGCTGTGTAGCCACCACCGCCACCACTCTCCTCCCCATTCCCATATTGAACCGCTGGGCCGGCAGCAACCGACTTCCCACTAAGGTCATACGGCTCGTAGCCTGGCCCATCGTCGTCGTTGTCAAACTCCAATCCGTACAGCCCAAAAAGATCTCCCATCATCGCCGCCGTCATCGTGGCTGCAGTCGTAGAAGCAGCAGCAGTAGAAGAAGACTGTTGCTTGCCATCCTCCGCCAGCAAGGCTTTCTGCATGAACAGGTCTCGAATCTCATCCTCCGAGTAGCCATGTTTGCTCCCCATATGCACCCAGAGGTCGTAGTTCCGGTGGAAGCGATGCGCGCACCCTCCCTGCATGCACGGTATCTGGCGGCCCGTTTCCTCGGCATAACCGGCGCCCGTCAGCGCTGCCAACGCCGACGGTCCTGCTCCTGCGCCTGCTGCGGCCGCATTACTTCGCTGCTGGGCGGAGACCTTCGGCGCCAAGCCCAGCCGCTGGCGTCTTTCCGCCTTGGCGTTTGGAAAGCCCATGTGTGCCGTGCGAATGTGTTCCTCGAGGGCCAGCTTGCTCCCGTAGCGCTTGCCGCAGCCGTGGACGGCACCGCCGGGCCAGCCGGCGACGCGCTTCGACGCCGAGAGGTCGGTCTCCCCGCAAACGAAACGCTTCTCTCCCTGGTGGACGGTGCGCACGTGCACAGTCAGGTTGCCCTTCTTTGTGAAGCTGCTGTCGCATCCGGGAACAGTGCAGGGAAAGACTTTGCGGTCCGAGAGGGGGACGTTGCCGTGGGCGACTTCCAGATGGCGGCGGAGTTCGCGGGTGGTGGAGCAGGTGAGTGGGCAGTGCGGGCATTGTGGTGGATGCGCGGCGCGAATGTGGGCTTGGAGGAGGGCGTAGGAAGGGAATGTTGCTGGTCCTCCTGCTACTGTGGTGTTCGTGGTAATTTGTTCGAGATCCGCACGCTGAGCGCATTCGGCGCAAGTAAAGCGTTTCTCGGTGTGGACTCGGCTTTCATGCGCGCGGAGATGTCCAGCGGTATCAAAGGCCATGGAACATCGTTGGCCACTGGCTGGATCAACATGCGCACACGGGAAAGGTTTCTGGTTGAGATGGGCGCTCAAAATGTGTTTTTGAAGGGTCGTGTGTTTTCGGAAGGTTTCATCGCAGGGCGGATACTCTGTACATCGGTACTTATCCCGCCCGTCGTGCGCAGCCAGATGTCGTCGGAGACGGGAGCCTGTCACGAAGCTCTTTCCACAGCCGGGACGATCGCAGACATAGTCTCGGATCCCTGTATGGGCGCTCTTGACATGATGGTTCAGATGGGATGCCCGGAGGAAGTTCTTGTCGCAGCCATCTTGAGGACATTGGAAGAGACGCTCATTGTTGTGGGAGCGTAGATGCTCTTGAAGGCGTGCTGGGCGGTTGAACGCTTTGGTGCAACCGTCGAACGGGCAGCGGTGAGTTTTCAGCTCGGAAGGATATCTGGAGGATATTGTCGACATGGGCGTTGCAGGCGTTTCGTGAAGACTGTCGCCCGCTTCACTGTCACTGTCCGAAAATGTATATTCGACATCGGAGTCTTTCTCTCGATAAATCGGGTCTGTGGTGTGTGAGTATTAGCAAGGGCATGCTATCGCAACGGCAGTATGTTCTCTATCGTACCGACATCATCATCCAGCGTCGGTAGCTTCTGTAGCCTTTTCGGGCTAGGAAGATCCCCGGTCGCCTTTCTTTTTTGACTCATTATTCCGTCACCTGCTACCTCATCCACCCAAAATGCTAGATAGCATGATAAAGATGACGAGACGAAGCATCGACGATCGAGAGAGGAGAAGAACCCCCGAAAAGAGAAGCCCTGCAGATAAAATTTTGCCAAAGCGGTGAGCGAGATTGTCCTAAAACGGACTAGTTCCGGACGAGACGACAGGAACTTTTTCCGCCTTTTGGAGGTCCGCAAACTACGATTTCTGCACCTCAACAAAGCAAGGCTGTCGCATCGCTCCTTGTCTCACCTCAACTCATCCCGTCGCGGTCTCGGCGCCTCTCCTCGTCTCTTCTACGGTCAATCAATTTGTCTACGGTCTTTATTGATCTCGATCGGCACCATGTCGGACTACGGCGATCACGGCGATGAGGATAAGTAAGAGCTTCCTCGATATGACCCGTAGCTAGCATTGCGCACCGCGGGATTCGCGCAGCTGGTGAACGGCTATCTTTGGATCTAAAGAGAATGTATGATGATCTGACTTTGATCTTCCTCTATCTTGCAGCTACGACTACGAGCCCGCGGAGCAGGATTACGATGACAACGAGCCCGAGGACTTCCTCAACCCCGAAGATCTGGATGTCGCCGAGGGAGGTGACGACTATGGCGAGTCTTATGCGCCGGCCGTGAATGGCGACCGTGTTGTTGTCTCGGGCGACCCGAATGCCGGCTATTCAGGCAAGGTGATGGAGCAGGCGCGGGAGAAGAAGGTGCCCAACGACCAGCGCACGACGACCCCATACATGACCAAGTACGAGCGGGCGCGTGTCTTGGGAACTCGAGCTCTGCAAATCAGGTTGGTCTTGGACATGTCTCCAAACAGACTGGACGCGTGCTGGGTAAATCTGACCGCAATATCAGTATGAACGCTCCGGTGCTTGTCGATCTTGAGGGTGAAACGGACCCTTTGCAGATTGCTATCAAGGAACTCAACCAGAAGAAAATTCCTCTCATTGTGCGGAGATATCTTCCTGATGGGTGGTAAGCACGATTTGTCCCGTAAAAAGCCTTGAATGCCACATCTAACCCGCGTCGCCAGGTATGAGGACTGGACGTGCGAGGAGCTGTTGTAAAAAAGGGTGGAGACAGTATGGATGGCTGTACATTGATAAATGGTTTTTCTTGTCTTTTCTTGCTTCATAATTGTCACGGTCTAAGTGTTTCTCTCTTGGGCAGCATAGCGTTTGGAGTTTCGGAGTAGGGAAGCAAGTCAGAACGGCTTGAGCAATCCCTAGGTTACTAGGACGAGCGCACAAAAAAGCACACAAGGATAACGCACTGCAGTTTATAACGGCAAAATACGAAAAAAAAAATCCATTGATGTTGATATACTTTGTTTTGATGCTTGAGTCCGGTAATAGCTGCATTTGCTCGACACTGCACACCTTGACCGCAACTCAGACGTACCGGTAGACAATCTCGACAGTCAAGCTGAGTTATTTGTCTTTCGTTGGTGAAGTACTCTGTCTCCGTACACCAGGTATTTATGCATAGCTCGATCCTCACCATGGGCGGCATATGATAGATCATGTAAAGCACGAGGCGCCAGCTCACCACTAGTTATAATCCGATAGTACGGAGATTGGATGTGGCTTCCAACTGATGTCACGCATATTCCGAGTACTAATGTACACCGAATGGATACTATACTTTGATACCAGTTGAGGTGCAGTTCCTCTATCAGCCAAGCAAGAAAAAACCCTCCGCCATACTCCGCCTTGCCTAATTCAGTAAGTATTTGAATACGCCGGGCGGCTTCGATTTCCACCACTCCACCATTCACTCCTCAATCACATTCAATGTCTCCCGCATCCTTCTCTCCAGCGTCTTGTCCGCACATCCCAAGTCTGTCTCGCCTCGGTCCAAGTGGCGGGATTCGCAGCAAGTTGTACGTGTCATGATAACCGGGATGACCTGCCTGTTGAAGGGAAGTGGAGCAAAAGTAAGTGTGCGTGCGTGCGTGGATGGACTGAAAAGTCGGTTCGTGCCGCGGCCTTACTCATTGACTCATGATCCACCAGGCCTTCTTCTATCAGCCAGTGCCGGTACGGAATCAGTGTAACCTGCTGCGTCAGAATTCAATATAATCAGACTAGTCTCGATTCTCAAGATTGAAGAACCTGAGACTCCGAGAACTCCTTCTCCGCCTGGATAAATCGGCACGCTGCTGACCCCTGTTCCTCGCCAACATGCGCCTTGATCGTCCTGCTAATGCACGAGCTCCATGCCATATCTTGGCCACAGTAAAACCATTCGGACGCCCGGCAGTGACGGCACAAGGTTATAGGTCTCCTCTTCTCCAGGATTAGCATCTTGGGGTCATAGTTCATACCCCTCTTTCTTGTCATCTGACGAACCCTTCGACCTTCAAGTAATAGTTTTGCCAGCTATCACCGAGATAAGATGTGGTCGATGGGCCCTGGGGTAAGGACTCCTCCCTCCTCGGCAAGAGTCTCCATCCTCATATCCGGAACCCACCCTCCGGACGTCCAGTAGGATACTCTCCTCTGATGGAGCCATCAGGCCATTGGCACCCATATTCACTGTTGACTGGTCGTTTGACCATCTCCAATACGCTGGAGTCAACACGGCTTAGCCAAATTTGAGTGGACCCCTGGACCGGCTTTTTCTCTAATGCAGTCTGCTTTTCTTTCTACTTTTCTAGCTTCCAAGCTTAGTCCTAGGGCGTGGCCCCGAAAAAAATTACATTATTAATCATACTACGCTGCCACCTACTCAGGCCTTTGCTCAATTGTTTTATATACAAGGGATCAGCAGTGCCAGGCCTTTGCTCGCGGGGCCTCCATACTTGTGTCGCTACACGTCTGCTGTAGCCGTGTCAAGATTGCAAACGCTGTCGGTCTTTCCCTCTACCTTGCCTTTGGCGCTGACCTTCCACGCGACGATTATCTCGATCCCCAAATAATCGTGGTGGAAGATGGGAACCCATGCTGATCTGAAGGAGAAGGTCTCCGCAGAGTCTCCCAGCACCACTGATCAAAATGGCAGCCATACAATCTCTGTCTCTCCATCGGACGACAAAGCCCCAGAGCCCACCTTCGATACCGGTCTCATATCATGGATCCAAGTGATAGGTTCTTGGTTCTTGTTCTTCAACTCATGGTATGTTCTACTATCGTAAAGTATGACTCTGTCTTTGCGGGCTGCTGACTTGCCTAGGGGAGTAATCAACACTTGGGGCGCGTTTCAGACATATTACGAAGAGAATACATTGAAGCACATGTCCTCCTCCTCGATCGCCTGGATTGGATCGCTGCAAGCTTTCCTCCTCATGCTATTCGGCGTGGTGACAGGCCCTCTCTTTGACGCAGGATACTTCCGTGCGCTCCTGGGGTTCGGAACCATCATGCTGCCTTTCAGTCTTATGATGGTTAGTCTGTCTACCAAGTTCTGGCAATTGATCTTGTGCCAAGGTATCCTACTCGGTCTTTCCGCTGGATGCCTGTTCGTTCCGTCTGTCGCCATTCTACCCCAGTACTTCAAGCAGAAGCGAGGATTGGCGAACGGACTGGCCGCCTCGGGGAGCAGCATTGGTGGCGTGATTTACCCCATCATGTTCGACCAGCTGCAACGGCGGGCTGGCTTCGCATGGGCTACTCGAGCCGTGGGCTTTCTCTCCTTTGGGACCTGCTGCATCTCGTTCTGTATCATGCGCATGCGATTTCCTCCGAAGGATAAGCGCAAGCTCGTGCAGCTGTCTGCGTTCAAGGAGCCAGTCTTCACCATGTTCTGCGTCGGAATGTTCCTAGGCTTCCTGGGATTCTACAACTTCCTCTTCTACATCCAGTCGTATGCCATCGACACCAAAATCGTCGACGCCAATCTGGGCTTTTACCTGCTTTCCATGCTGAACGCGGGCTCGACCTTCGGTCGAATCTGCCCCAACTTCATCGCCGACCACATTGGACCGATGAACGTGCTTCTGCCTGCTGCAACGGCAACTGCCATCCTGGCCTTTGCGTGGATTGGTGTTCACAACGTCCCCGGCATCATCGTTCTGTCCGTCTTGTACGGTCTCTGCTCCGGCGGCTTTGTCTCTCTTCCTCCGGTGGTGATGGCTTCCATAACCAAAGACATCCGTGACCTGGGAACTCGTCTGGGTATGCTCTTCGCTGTGACTTCAGTCGGTCTGTTGATTGGCACCCCCATCGGCGGCGCAATCCTCAGCAACACCGGGAAATATCTGGGCGTGCAGCTCTTCACTGGGTGCTGCCTCATCACCTCCTCTGCTATCTTCGCGGCCCTGCGGTATACTCGCACTGGTCCTCATTTACTGGTGCGGGCTTAAATCTCGTGATTACCTTATCTCATGCGAAGCACCGCAGGCCGACTATCTATGAGCACTTCGATGTTGCCATTATCTTCTGTGGAACTCTGCTTATAGTAAGCATATCATAATACGCTGGTTCATCCAAATTACGTTTTTGGCACATACCATTCATTTGCATAATGGGAAAGCAGGCGTTATAGAAAACAAAACTTGATTTCATTTGCCGGGGAAAAGAAACATTTGCAGCATCATCCTACGATACATATCTCAAAATGCATATATGATTACCGTACCACTCGCTTCCTTGTCCATGCATAGAACTGTAGCCACGAATCACGGTTGTAAGATGTGGTCTCACACAGTCAGTCTCATGACTATAGCCATCTAGATCGAATCGACTTTGCCAACGCCCAAACACCAAGCTTTTGCGAGGAAAACAACCAAGCACAAACATCTCTCGCTACTGCAACTTCCCGACTCAAAAGACTCTGACACGGCCGCCCTCATGGAAGAGCCAAGGGCTACAACCTTCTCCATACCAAACTGCCCCCCTGCCAACCTCCAAATCACGAAACATCCACCGGATCAACCAAGAACTCCTCCCCCTTCTCCCGAACATGCTGCAGGTTCTTATCGCGACTGCACGGCTTGCGCATGTCGAACGCATCCTCGCCCGTCTCCGACATCCCCGACGGATCATCACTGTAATACCCCACGACTCGCCGGAAGACCGAGTACCTGCGCCGAATTGTTAGCATTGACACCACCACTACCACCACCACGGCTTCAATCCAGAAAGAGGAGAAAAATACGCACCCCATCCCCTTATACATATCCACCGCGACCTTATTCCCGGCGCGCACGTACAGATCCACGAACCAGGCGTCGTTGATATCGGACCCCCGCTCGAGGCGTTCGGTGAGGCGGCGCGCGTGGCCCAGCCGGCGCCATGCGGGCGCCACGGTCAGAACGGTGATGTGGCCGTGCCAGGGCGTGTAGTGTTCCGAGTGGCGCATCTGAGCGGGTTGTTCTTCGAGTTTACCCATGACTGTTTTTGTGTTGCGTGCTGTTAGTTTTGGGGGGGTGGGGGGTGGGGTGGGAGGGGCCGGGGGGTTGTTTACTATAGCCGACGATTCCTTCTTGACGGTCTTGGACGCTGCTGAAAAGGGAGGGCCAGCGCATGAGGTAGTTCAGGTAGAAGCCCAGGTCGTAGTTTTCGGTCAATGGGTCGAGGTTGGTGAGGTTGAGGGAGAGGAGGTCCGTTGGGGACATGCGGCGGATGGAGGACATTGTGGCTGCTTTTTGGTCGGTGGGATGCTTTGGGAGGAATTGAGTCTGTATATGAGGGGAAGAGAGAGTTAGGAACGTAGAAGAAACGAGAGAATGGAAGTGGATGTTATGTTGAGGTTGGAGAAGTTGCTGCAGTATTGTTGGAGGTCAAATCAAATCAAATTCTCGAAATGGTGCGGGGAAGGAATGAGGGCGGTCACAGGCAGAGAGAATCGGGCGGCGGGCAGCGGAAAGGCAGGCAAGACAGGCAGGCTAATTTAAGTGATTATTGTTTTCGGCTTCAATATTAGTTCTTCTTTATTCATACTTTCTTCTCCTTCTCCTTCTATTTCTCCCCCTTCCCCTTCCCCTTCCCCTTCCCCTCGTTCATGCTCCTATCTTAACGACTAGAATTCACCCTTCCAACAAGACTTGTTTATTACTCGACACTCATTCGTCTTTGCCTCTTTTCCTCTCTTTCTCACTCATCCTGGTGATGCGGTCGGCGATCCTCCCATATTAACTTTCCCCTGTTGTTTACCCCGTGGCAGCCCGCCCCCAGCCCAGCCCACTTGACGAATTCTGAGACGACTGCTTTTTCCTACTCGCTCGAGGATAGACCTCCTGCTACTACATCAGACTACAGATTTCTTTACAAGACTCAGTCATTTTTCCAAACCTCATTGAAACCGCAACCATGCCGTCCATACCCCCTCCCCTGACTTTATCTCACCGCCATACCCGGAGTCGATCGTCCAACATCGACTTCGACCCTATTTCACCAGGCACCTACGCTCCCAACGGTTTTTCATATCAGTCGCCTCGGTCGCCGCGTACACCTCGTTCATCCGCTCCTCCCTCTCCCACCGACTCTCGCCCGCAGCGTGCCAACAGCATCAATGAATCGCACCGGATGTCGGTCGACTTCGGCGGCGCGGCCGGTGGAGGCGGCCTGGGCAACCTAGCGGATGAGCTGGCCGACGCATGGGAGGAGGAGGAAGGGGGTTACGGAGGTTACGCCTCCGGGCAGGACACCGGGGCTCCCGACCACGCACAATACGCGACTCACAGCGAGGACGAAGCTGCATACAACCATCATACACGAACCCCGTCCTCCGGTTACTCCCCGGAGCGGAATTCCACGCTGCAACCCCCGCGACCCAAAACGCGCAATGGCACCCAGCGACAACACCGCCGGTACGAGTCGCAGTACGATGGCTCCGACTACGGGAACGACTCGGACTTCGAGGAATCGGATATGCCCCCGAGTCTGGAAACACAGATGGCAGAGATTGAGAGTCTGGCTCGACGAGGCATTGAGAACAACGGCAGTGAGAATGACTATGTGATTCAACGAGCGGTGGAGGCTTTGCGGGATTTGGGCGCTCAGAGCGGCATCGAGAATAATGCCATGAGGTACGTTTATCTAGCCCTTGCTGTTGAGTGGGAGTGTGTTACTGACGCAAGATTTTCTCCAGGCTCATTACCGCTCACTCCTCCATCACGTCGCATCTAACACACCAAACGCGGGCTCTCCAAACCCTCATCCACCCCCTCCTCTTCTCGCCTTTCCCGCTTCTGTCGGAGGATGCCATTGATGCACTCATCCCGCTCATCGACGAAGAACTCTTGCCAAACCTTCCCTACCCTTTCCCCGACCAGCCCCGTCACTCCTCCCGGCCCACCACCCCCTCGCAGTCTTCAGCCCTCAACCCGCTCGTCTCCCTCCAGAGTCTCGTCTCGCAGACGTCCGACATCACCCTCTCCCTCCGGGGCCTGAGCGATACGCTGTACGAATCCCGACAGCTGACCGCCACCGCCTCGCGACGGCTCCGATCCGCACGGGAACTGGTGGCGGAGCTCCGCCGCGAAGAAGAGGGCCGCGAGGAAGGAACGCGGTGGATCGAACGCGGGGACTGGGACCGGCGGCTCCGCGACCGAGAAGCCGGCCGAGTCTGCGGCGACGTGGTCAGTGGGTTTGAGGCGGTCTGCGGTGAATGGCGGGAGAAGCTCTTCGGAGCCGCTGGAGCTACCGCTACCCCTGGCGCCGAAGTAGCTGCCGCATGATGAACCTCCTTCAAGGAAGCACATACAAAAGAAAAATATCTTTGATCTAACTCCAACATCTCACCTTATAAGAAAGAACGATCACAGCACCTGTGTCATGACCTACTTACTTCCTTTCCCCTATCTCCCTATGACACACCGCATCACCCCCTCCCTTTTTCCTTGCTATTTTTCTCCTCATCAAGTATATAGACATTGCCTTTTTTTCCCCACGCTATAAGCTTCTTACTTATTCACTTAAGAGCCTTTTTTGGTTCTTGTTTCTTATCTTTCGCTGGTCGAAGTTTCTTATCTTTAGATTTTCCGCTATCGGTTATGTTCTTTCTTCCATCTCTGGGAGGATTCATTAATGAACTTGGTCTTTCTTGCAAGCATCGCTCTCATGTCATTGATCTTACGCGATGATGCATATATGAAATAGAGAAATCAATTGTGAATACATGCATCTACACCAGAAACCCTATGAGAAAGAAGTTTTAGTAAATATGAAAGTCACCCGTGAGATGTAGTTATGCATCTAGTCAACATTTGGAAAAAAAGATATGCCTAGTATAGCGGAGAAGAAAAGACAAATTAGATAAAGCAGGAGGGGGAAAAAAGGCAACAGCAAGAAACACGACCAACTACACTATGTCGAAGAAGAAGGGCATCCGGTTTCCCCTGAATCCGTAAATTTTTGTTTTCGAAATAAACAAAATTCATATCCTAGGGTTGTAGTAGTAGAGGGCGGAAATGTAGAGGGAATAGGACATGACGGTATCTCTTTTATGTCAGAGGGAGAAGAAGAAGAATAAGAAGAAAAGGAGAGGAGACAAAAAGGCCGAGAGGGAGGGGAAGTACGAAAAGAGGGAGAGTAAGGGGGAGGAAAACAGTTAGGAGAGGGAGAAATAAAGATGGAGAGATGGTTTCATCATCGTCATCATCATCATATCGATCACGCACGCACGCGCGCACACACACACATACACACATACACGCCCCTTTTCTGTAACGAGAGGATTGAGGTTTTCTTTGTTCTTGCTTCTTTCCCAGAAAGTAAAAAAGAGAAAACTTTTTTTAAATCAAAAGTCGGTCATGTCATATGAGAGAGAGTAAAGAAAACATGCTAGTAGGAAGACGATATCTACTGGCCCTGCTGCTGCTTCCACTTGGGCACCCACTTACCACCCGAAGAGGCGGCGGGCTTGGACTCCTCGGAAGCAGGAGTCTGAGTGCGGGAGGGAGGCTGCTGCTGGGAAGAGCTGGAGTCGCGGGCGTGACGGGGCGCCCAACGCTCCGACGAGGCAGCCGGAGCAGGAGCCGGAGCCGCAGCCGGGGTGGCATTGCCGCCCGAGCGGAGGTGAGGAGGCACGTAGCCACCACCCGTGCGACGCGGAGGCTGAGCCTCTTCCCGCGGCGCGGGAGCCGACTCGGCGGGCGCGGCGCTGCTGGGGGCACCAGAAGCAGCAGCGGCCTCCTTGGCGGCCTGGCGCTCTCTCCAGCCACCACCACCACCAGCAGCAGTGCGAGGAGCCAGGTTGAGGCGAGGAGCAGTGCGCTCTGTAGGAGCAGGGGCAGCAGCAGCGGGCTCGGGTTCAGGAGCACCAGTCTTACGGGCCAAACGGCGGGCCTCAGCTTCCTCTTCACGTTGCTTCTGTCTGGCAGCCATCTCATCGAGTCTCCTATTGGTAGGGTTAGTAGGATGAAGACCAGGAACATTTGACAGGGACACTGACTTTCTCTCCTCCTCACGCTTGACCTTCTCCTCGGCCAGAACACGTCTGCGCTCCTCTTCCCGGGCCACTCTCTCCTCTTCTTCGCGCTGGATACGCTCTTCCTCCTCCTTGCGGCGGCGCTCCTCCTCCTCGCGCTCGGCCTTCTCACGGCGGCGACGCTCCAGGACTTCCTTGACGCGCTGCTTCTTCTTGGCCTCGAACTCACGCTCAGCGGCCTTGCGACGCTTCTCGAACTCCTCGTGGCGCTTCTCGGAGACCTCCTTGCGGAAGCTGTTGAACTGGGGCACCAGGCGGCTGAGACGGTGCTTGAGGGCAACAGCCTCCTTGTGCTTGTCTTCGGCCTCCTTGAGGGTCTCGGCCTTCTGGGCCTCGTAGATCTCCATATCTTGCTTCTTCTGGGCCTCGTAGTCCTCGGGAATGTGCTTAAGTTCCTCACGACGGAACGCACGCTCCAAGTGATCAATACGCTTGGCGGTGGTGCGGACACGATCGTTGAGCTCGTTCTTCTCCTTCTCCAGCTGAGCCAGCTTCATGGCACGGAGGCGGTTGGCGTCCAGCTCGGTCAGATCGAGCTCGCTGATGTCAATGCCCTTGACACCGCTCTTCAGCTCCTCCAGCTGCTTCTTGAGCTCCTGCTGGCGGATGCGCTCCTGCTCATCCTGAATGCGCTTCTTCTCACGCTCGCGCTGCTCGTCAGCCAGACGCTGCTTCTCAGCCTCCTGGAGCTGCTGAGTGCGGATGCGCTTGCGGGTCTCCTCCTCGCGCTGCTTGCGCTGCAGAGCATCGGTGGCAGCCTCCTTCTTCTTCTCGATGATGACACGGCGAGCCAGAGTCTCCTCGTGCTCCTTGGCAGCACCGGCGGCAGCACGAGCAAGAGCAGCGCGCTTGGCCTCCAAGCGAGATTCGCTGTAGGAGGGGTCGACGTACATGCAGGTAACGTGGAGGGTCTTAGCCAGGCGAGTAAGCTGCAGGCGAGCAATCTCGGCAGGGGTGTTCTGAAGACGCTGGACAGAGCCGACCTCGCTCTCAGCAGAACCAGCGGCGCTGCCGGAGTGCAGGGCCTTGGCGGAGGAGAAGACATCGGTGTCGAAGGTGAGAACACCAGAGGTGTGGTCGACGCGGATGGCCAGGTCGCCCTTCTTGCAACCGTTCATGATGAACTTCTCGATCATCGAGGGAGTGATCTGGAAGGGGTCGGGGAACTGAGCCAGCTCGTAAACGAACTTGAGCTCGACGGACTCGTAGACCTGGGACAGCTGCTGGAAGAGACGGGTAAGGATGACCTGCTGCAGGGGCAGGACGTACTTCTCCATCTCGGGGTCGGCACCGATCTGCTTGAGGATGGGGGTGATCTTCTTGCAGATGGACAGAGGGTGGAAGTCAACCTCCAGGATGTTGTACAAGTCGCGAATCTCGGGGCGGACGCGCTTCAGCAGACCCTTGTTCAAGGCATCCTTGAAGAGAATAGCACGAGAGGGAGCCTGAGCCATACCGAGCAAGTTGGTGAGGCGAGTGTTCTTGTTCTTACGGGCCTCATCGACATCAACGAGAGCACCGCGGGAGCGAGAAGTGCTGATGACAGGGATGGAGAGGGCCGACAGCAGGACGAAAGAAGCAGCCTTGGTCATGTCAGCCTCGCTGACGGAGGGGTTCTCCTTCTTGGTGCTCTGACCAGCGGCAAGGGCCGCGGCGGACTGGCGGAGCAGGTTGTAGTATCGGCTCCAGGCGGCGGCGTGAAAGAGGTAGTTCTCGCTGACGAGGAAGATGCGGGCCAGCTTCTCGTAGTAGTTGGCCATCATGACGTTCTTGGCGGGACGCTTAGACAGGCTCAGCAGGGTGTGGATGTCCTCGATGCTGCGGAAAGCCTCCTGCCAGAGCTCAAGCTCAACGGCAACGTTCAGCTGCTGGAAGCGAGTATCCAAGTGACGCTGGAGGGTGTCGGGATCGCTGAGGTTGATGGCGTGCATCTGAGCGGAGTACTTGGCGGCGTTCTGGACATGGTTGCGGAGAAGCTCACACAGACGGCGGAACTCGGTCTTGCGGGTGTACTTGAGACAGAACTGGAAGGCCTGCAGGGCGGTGGTCTGGTACATCACCTCCAGACGAGCGTTGTTCTTGAGGATCTCCAGCACGGTGCGGTAGGTTTCCCAGAGGAACTTGAGCCATGGGGTGACGACGGCGCGGTCGGTACGGTCGCGGGACTGTTCCCCAGAGACGGTGGCCAGCAGAATGGTCTCGGGGGTTTCGATAGCCTCCAGATCGTCGACGTTGGAGGAGGGAGCCGCGGATTCCAGGGAAGACTGGATCTCGTCGGCCTTGGCCTGAGCCTCGGTGACCTTCTTCTCGGCGAGCTCGATGAACTTCTTCAGGACCACCTATACCACACACGAAACAATTTCCCCTTGCAGTCAGTCTTTGGCCTAGTGGTAGATACGACGGGCGATCCTACCTCGATGGTGCCGACGTTGGTGTTCTGGGCGATGTTCTTGTACTGGTAAAGACCATCCTTGGCAGACTTGCCCTTGCGGAGATCGACACACAGCTCAACGAAGAGGAGCATGACGGGCTCGAGCGAGACGATGGGAGTGCTGCGCGTTCTCTTGGAGGTGACATGTTCGTGAAGGACGTTGAGGGCGGCGGGAGCCTGGCCCACGGCGATGAGTTCCTGAGCCCTCTACAGACAACAAACCGTTAGTTGATATTCCATCACTAATTCCCCATCATCACCGTCATCTTCTTTGATCCCGTCTAGTCTTTTCCTTCATTTGTTTCCCCGAGCCAAGATTGTTCTCCGACCTCTTCCCGATCGACAGCGCGTACCTTGAGGACATTTTCAGGCTTGATATGGGGTGGCGGCGGCATGATGGGCGATGTAGCGGGTGAGAAACACGATCAGTTGTTGATAGATGTAAAAAGATGGATCGCACAACGACGGGCGGGCAGCAAGAGGTCGAGGGCGATAAAAGCCTGAGGTGAAAAAGGCTGCCACGCGACGGTCGGCGAAATGACCCAAGACGACACAAGCCGGTGGGAAATATGGGGGGGGGGGGGGGGGGGGGGGGGCGGCCGGATGGAGCGTGGGGATAATTGATGGGTGGATGATGGTATGACCTCAAGCCGGACTCATTCGTTCGAGAATTGGGGGGGAGGGAGGAGGAGGAGAGGGAGGACAAGACAGAGAGGCTGTGGTTGAGGGCCGTCGTTGTGCGAGAGCCGGCGAAAAAAACCAAGATTTGCCCACTTTGGGTTAAGCGACTGGGACCGCGGTGATCACGTGATTACATCCCCAAGCGCCCGCCGCTATCGAGACGCGCTCTACATCCTACGACAGTGTGCTAATTACGATTGTATATTCTTCTCCCATGCGCAATCATAAGGATGATTTGTAGTGCCCTTGGTAAAAATGTTTCGCATAGTGGTAGTTGTAGTGGTAATAACAATGGTGGTGGTGGTGGTGGAGGCTCATCGAGCCGCGTCCTCCACAGCCTGGGCCACCCGCATTCTTCCTAGAGCTCGAACAATCATAACAGGATGAATGGAAGGATGGAGCGGAACCCATGGGAAGATGGGAGAGGGGAACAGGAATACTCGTATTATGTACTCGAGAAACGTCCTCATCCTTTGTGTCGACCGAGCAGGAGATCCATTCGACAGAGCGCCAGCTGGTACGATCGCCATCGGAGCTATCAAGCTTTCAGGATTGATGTGTCTGTCAATTGATCAGTCTGATCAGTCTGATCAGTCTGTGCAGCGGATTAACTGTCAAGCCCCCAGCTGCACGTGAGGCTCAAGGCTCAGACTCATACGTCCGATTGATGACCCCATCATGGCATGAGGATCCGATGATCGTGATTTGAATTTGGTTTAGTGATCAGGGACAAGAGCTGGAGCATGACGAAGTGGGTGTCTCCGGTCTGGTACCTCATTCATTTTCGTCGGTTCTTGCTTCAGGGGTGAAGGAGGGTAAGAAGAGGAAAAAAAGAGGAGCCAAACCCGACTAGACGGGAAATTAGATTCAACCGCGCCGTTTGGGTTCCGAATTATAGAAACACCAGAAACACCAGAAACACTCCATCACCACCACCAACTTGGTTTCTCGAAGTGATTGTCTCTCATGCCTGTTGGGGGTCTTGTTTGTTAAGCACTAGGTAAAAAAAAATAGCGGTAGTGAGTCGTAAGATTGGCAGGATGGATGGTAACGTTATTAACGTGGGTTAGAATGAAGTACGTTATTATTCATATTCAAGATGGATAAATCATCCCCTCCTCCCCTATTAATACTATGTTGAAATGGGTGTAGCTCCAAACTCCTTCCCTTTTTTCCCTCTTTTCCCTCTTTCCCTCTTTTCCCTCTTTTTCCCCCTCTCCACTTCGTCCACTCCGTCCACTTCCTGCTTGTTCTCCTTCCCCGAGCTTGTTCCCAAAGTCCCAAATTGCCCACCAGCGAACTGACTAGCAATTGAACTACTAACTTACTAACTAAACTTCTCTTCTCTCCCTCCCTCTCTCTCCCTCTTCTTCTTACTTACCTCTTCTTACTTACTCTTCCGTCTTTCCCTTCCCTTCTTTTCCTTCTCTTCCCTCTTTTCTTCCCCGTTGGATCGTCGTCCCCTCTGCTTTCCCTCCCACCCTTACAGTTAGTTAGTTCTTGTCGACTCTCTCTGGCTTGTCTGTCTGTCTGCTGTCTTATCTTCGCTTCTCTTCCCCCACTCTCCACACCACCCCCTCCCGCGAAGTTCGCTCATTAAATCTCCTGCTGCTACTGCCAGTGCTTGGTGGTTTGCCTCTCTCCTTATTCCGCACAGCCTCCCACTATTACTACCACCACCACCACTCCTCCTCATCCTCATCCTCCCGTCTTTCTTCCTCTCCCCTTACAGCTGCTGCACCGCGCCGACCGCAAATCTTAACAGCGACTCCGACCTCTCACTTCCGGCTGCCATTCGCAAATCCCACCACTACTCTATCGATCCCTCATTCCATCGCTCCGTCTTGTGCTCCGTCAGCGCGAGTCCCATTCGACTGATCAGACCCTCGACTATTACCGGAGTCCGTCTCTTGATCGCTCGCCCAGTTCACATTTCCGACCGACCGTTTTTAAACATTAAGCCTCCCCCAATCAGTCAAAATGCCAGCCTACGAACTCCGATCCGGTGGTGATGTCAAGAACAAGAAGCAAAGTGTGGCCGATCTCAAGTACCGTCGCCTGACAGAGCTCAATGCCCGTCTAAAGGAGGATCTCGACCGTCCCCGCGTCAAGGTCTCCGAAGCCGCCTTGTCGTATGCCTTTCCCTCCCCAAATCCGACCGCAAAAAGGGCCCCCACACCGCGAGCATGACAAATCACTAACCACAATCGCATTCCACAGTCTGATTAATTACTGCAACAACACCCGCGACTTTATGGTACCATCCGTATGGGGTCAGGTATGCGATTTACTCTCATGCGGCATTCGATTGGGCAAATTGGTACGGTCGCTAACTACAGCGCGCGCAGGTCGACAAGCGGGAAGACCCATACGCCCCTCAGCAGCAGGGCGGCTGCTGCACAGTCATGTAATGGAACCCATGACTGTCTATAATCTCTATCGACTCTGAACTCTCAATCCGCCGACCGATGGCCGACTTACGGCGTTCTCTTTTTCTTTAATATCCCCTCCTGCGATGACTTTTTTTACCTTCTGCTCGACTATTTAATTCATCTTCACCGTCACCCTATCATCGACTTGAAATGTGGACCTAATTTGCGACTTTGCTTGGATGCCGGTCGAGTGCGACAAATGACAATCAACGACCAAGACGGAAGGAAGACCGATGCTTCAACTGGAATGTGTGCGTATGCACTGTTATCGACATCCGACCGGCCAACACAACCAAGCCAAATCACAATCAGATCTATTAGTCAAGGGTGTCTTTTTCTCAAATACTTTTTGTCGGCCATCTATACTCAGCCAGCTCGACATATTTCCCGTTCACATTGCGAAATTTTTTTCCATCAGTGATTTTTTTATTGGACCCGTATTTCCTATGTTCAGCCGTGAGATTTTCCATGATGGGTTTAGGAGGAGTTGCATGCTAGGCCAAAAAAAGAAGCAAAAGCCGGGACTGACAGCGGCAGTGGGAGTGAGCCTGGTTCTTGTAATATAGATTTGCAGGGCTAGTTAATGAGTATTACTGTAGTGTGAGACGGGGTTTAGTATATTTGACATGACAATTCTAGAGAATGAAATCTCCGATTTCATGCAGTAGATCGAGCTACACTCCACCCGCTGACATCATCAAGTGCTAGTTCTCCCACTGCATCCACCAACTCTAACCCACCCACACTTCATCCCGATATCCTCACCCAAACCTCTATCTCACCAAAACCATCAACTCCGCAAGAGAACCCAAAAAGCGAGAAGAGAAGAGAAGAGAAGACAAGAAGAAAAATGATCTCCCTCCCACAGCACACCCCCACCCCCACCCCCAACGCCAGCTCCGTCCCCCAAGACCAACTCACCACAGCCGCCAATCCCACCGCAACCCCAGCCTCTGCACCGCCGCCGCAGCAGCACCAAGGCCAACACCTGCCCCTGCACCACCCCCGCCTAACAATCCAATACTGCACGCAGTGCAAATGGATGCTCCGCGCCGCATACGTACGC
>NW_024469058.1:0-137500 GCF_003184825.1 Aspergillus fijiensis CBS 313.89 | reverse complement strand
TGATCCTGACAGACAGCTAGAGCCGTCAGTAGGGTCACAAGGATTATCGCAGTGTTCATAGCGAAGAGAGGGCTGGGCCGTTATCTGGAAAGGGAGATTGAAGACCCAAGGTCGGTTCTTTATACAAGAGTTGTTTGTGCAGGAGTGTTCATATGCCCCGAGCTTCGGGTCGAATTGGCTGATTTAATCCATTAGAGAGGCTATGGGACCATGGGATAGCAACAAGACCACCGAAGCGGAAGATCCTGGTTGATGAGGAGAGCATCATCAGCGGTGGTTAGGTTAGGGCTGTAGAAGTTGTCAACTTGTCATCCGATGGCAGCAAAGATTGCGGGGGATAAAAGACCTCGCTAAACAAATCAAGCAATGGCCCCCCATTCAACAAGAGGACTGAAGTAGTATAGTGCACAAACCAATCTGGAGACCAAATGAGGATCCCCATGCAGATAATCTATCACACCGTACTATTAAACATTAAAGAGTCGATCGCCCAGGAACAAATTCCTACTGCGGATAATGATAACTAACGGGACCGTCTATGTAAGAGATGCCACGCGAGGGGGTGAAGAGAAATAACATAACCGCTACGTCGTTCTCTCTCCTTCTTCTCTCTCTCATCCTTACCAATTTCTACTGTCCATCCCCATCCCTCCATCAATCAATTGTTGGTCTTGCTACTCCGTACTCTGCAGTGAAATAACTCCTTTTACTTGGAAGAGTGACTGTCGATCAATATTCAGTGCGATTGCTTTAGCTTACTTAATTTGCCATATTTTATTTTATTTTTTCTTCCGTATTTTTTTAAATTAAATTGTCGAGTAAGCCTTCCAAGTTGCGTGGTTGGAACTTGGAGGTTCCATCCTTTTTCCCTCTTTTTCCCTCTCGTCTATTTTCCTCTTTCCTGCTTACTTGCTTTCCTGCCTGCCTTCTGTTCCTCTCCAACTCTTTCTCCTCTTCCTTTTCTCCGCTTCATCCCCTCAACCTTTTCCTTCTCCTTTTACCACCCACACTCTCTTTTCAACACATCTGCTTGTCTTGATATCTCATATGTACAGATCTATCTGCCTCCATGCCGTGAATCCGTCGAGCGAGAAGTCAATCATGGGCCTGCCTCCCTCCCCCCCTCCTCCTTCTTCTCCTCCTCCCCGCCTCTAACCGACCCTTCCGCTCCCTCCGAGTTCGCTCTCCTCCCGCTCTCCCTCTCTTCTCTCTCCGTGATGGAAGACCAACGACCGACTGTTTTAACCGTCTCAATTGTCTTTTTTATTGTCGCCACGGTTTTTGTTGCCTTGCGCTTCGTCTCTCGCCTTTTTATAGTTCGCAAAATTGCCCTGCATGACTATTTTATGCTTTTGGCCTGGGTATATCTATCCACCATATCAATTCTCTCCATCCTGGGCGATAAGCGAACTGACCATACTCCCCGAACACCCTCCAGGTCCTTGATTTCGGCTTCTCCTTCTCCCTCTTCTATGCTACCCACCAAGGCCTTGGACTTCACGATGTCAGTATTCGCCCCGAGCAACGGCCCGGCCTCAATCGCGCCGATTACGCCTTTACCGTCCTTTACGTGAGTCCTCCGCTCCGCTTCTGCTCTCTGCGCTCGGCTCACGGACGACTCAGAACCCAACCTTGATGGCCATCAAAACTTCCATCCTTGTTTTCTACCTGACCCTTACACAAGGCGAAAAGATCTTCCGCTGGGCCACCTACGTCACCCTCTTCGTCGTCAATGCCGCTGGCCTGGCCCTCACCCTTGTCAACGTCTTCCAGTGTCGTCCAGTCAGTGCTGCTGTCGCATACCCCTTGCCCGACGGCGCCAAGTGCATTGACATCCTCACCCTCTATCTGTCCTCCTCCCCAGTGAACATCATTACCGACCTGGCCATCCTCTGCCTACCGAATCCCATTCTCACGCGAATGCGCCTGCCGCGCAAGCAGAAAATCATTATCGTCATCACATTCAGTTTTGGATTTTTTGTCGCCGTGGTTGATGTCATTCGGATCGCTTACATTCAAGATGCTGCGACTTCCCGTCAGATCGCCCTCAAAGAAGTTCACCTCCAGGGTACCCCCGGCGACGATTTGAGCTGTTAGTCAACTGTGCCCCGTGGTTGCATCTTCGTCTACCTCTAACTTCAAGCTTTAGGGTACGCGGCATTCTCCTTCATGTGGTCCGTCATCGAAGTCAATGTGTCCATTATATGCGCCTGCGTTCCTAGCCTCAAGCCGCTCGTCGCCCGATTGCTTCCCAAGCTCATTCGCGACACCGACGAAAGTTATCAGGCCTCTTCGCCTGGCACCCAACCGCTACAGGCGCTGGCGCCCATTGCAGTCGGGGACTCTGTGCCCCGACCTGCCCCGTCAAATGGAACCCCAAACCCTAAACCCACCCAGTCGGAGAGTCGGAGCAGTCAGGCTGGCAGCGACACACGCGTCGTTCTGACGGAGTTTCTGGCCGCCCCGCCGCCCCAATCAGGCGCGGAAGCGACCGACGTGGAGCAGCGCACGAACACAGTGACCAATTCCTCCTACCCGCCCAGTATCACCTTCTTCGACTTCGTCAATATGAAACAGCCCGCGAACATGCTCAAGCTGAGCAACAAAGAGTCCATCACACCGATCGCGTTCACCACTGTTTTGTTCTTCCTCTGGGGCTTTGCTTATGGATTGCTCGACATGCTGAATGAGCAATTCAAGAAAATCCTACATCTTGGTGTATATCGGTCATACGGCTTGCACGCGACCTACTACGGTGGGTATCTGTTGGGCCCACCGCTTGTGGGCCGTCCGGTGCTCAAACATTGGGGCTTCAAGGCTTCATTCATAACGGGCCTCTGCATCTACGCATGCGGCTCCCTCATCTTCTGGCCCTCCGCTGTGTTGACTTCTTATTCAGCGTTCGCTGTGTCCAACTTTATTGTCGGGTTCGGCTTGGCCGTGCTTGAGACAGCCGGCAACCCGTTCATTGCTCTATGCGGTCCGCTCGAAAACTCCGAGATTCGTCTCAACATCTCACAGGGTGTCCAGGCTGTTGGCAGTGTTGTTTCGCAGCTTCTGGCGAAAAAGGTTCTGTTTAAAAAGGTTACTGATGTATCCTCCTTGGTAGACGTCCAGTGGACCTACCTTGGCATCGCTCTATTCGACGTGATCCTGGCCCTCGTCTTCTACTACCTGCCTGTTCCGGAGGCTTCCGATGCTGATTTGGAAGAGTTGGCAAACCGTCGGCGATCCGACAATCGTGCTCGTGTGGCGGGGTTGCCGGTGGTTTGGGTCACACTGGGCCTGGGTATATGGTCCGTGTTCATGTATGTCGCGGGCCAAGAAGTCTTGTCCATGAGCTTTGCGCGTTTTGTCGAGGAGGTTCATCCAAAGTGAGTTTCCTATCCTGATCTCCTGTTGCTCATTTCACTAAAGTGGGTACAGCGCTTCCTTAAGCCCCTTCGAATTCTTGACCATTGGGCACACAGTCTTTGCAGCAGGGCGTTTTTTAGCCGCTCTTCTGCAATGGTTTCTGAAGCCACGCTGGATTCTGCTGTTGTCCTACATTGGCATGATCGTGTGCGCCGCGCTATGCATGCATACCACCGGCCTCACGGCGGTGACAATGGCGGAGCTTGTATATCTGTTCGAAAGCGGTGCCTTTAGTATCAGTTTTGCCATCGCTTTGCGGGGCACGGGACGGCATACCAAGACAGCCGGCTGTTTGCTGACGATGGCCATCGGAGGGGGCGGTGGTATCTTCCCGTTTGCGCAGTACGCAGCGCAACTGGTAGGCGGCGTACCCTACTCGTATAGCGTTCTCGTGGCGGTCTCCGCCGCGGGCGCCATATTCCCAATCTATTTGAACCTCGTACCGGCGGCCAAGAAGCAGGTGGATCCGGTGCCCAACGAACATCTGCGACATCCCCGCCGCCGTAGCCGCGGCGTGCCGCGTGCCAAGGACAATCCGTCTGTGGGTGGAGTGCTGTCGCGACGGCGCAGTGTGCTCTTGGATCCGCTACCGACCGTGCAACTGACGGAGTGATTGGCTTTTTTGTTTTCTCCCCTTGGGGATATGCCTTGTGATACCCATACATTGTTTAATATTTTGTTTGATCCTGGATTTAGCATGGCGTCAGGTTGCATTAGCATTTGGAATGACAAATCGACAGCGTCGCACCGTGGTAGCGTTGACATCAGTTCGAAGCGTCATTTGAGTCGCTCGCTACAGCATATAGTTATACTTCGGAAGACAATTGTCGACGATTGTGTACAGCGAAGCAGGGTTACGAATCAAAGTACCCTGATAGAGTCGAACAGTCTATCCATATAGAGTTCGAAGACTTCATGGTTGAACATATTGTTTACTGTAATAGTGTCCCCAACTGTCTCATGCTGCTCGACTCAACAATTAAGATCTAAGACGTACAGTCAGGTACGGACAACCCAGGGTGGGTCTGTCAATGTCTTGTCACCAGGCCTGTGGCTAGTCCAGGCAGTGGCTGTGCGTGCGGGAACCCTAGTCGCAAATGCCACGGCACTTCAATAACTCTTGAGGTGAGGTAAGTTACCCGTACTTGAATCTGCACCGTGGTATTATAGCTCATGGTAACGTCCCGTAATGCACCACTTGTAACGTACAGTGATACCATACCCCGTTCCACCCTGTATCCAAAGCACTACCCAGTCAACTTGTCGGGTACTAAGTTAGGTCAGGTCGGTCAGGTGCAACAAACGTACTATCCTCGCGAGGTTCCGGGGACCGGGTTTCCAAGCAGAAGCAGATAGATTCGAGGCGCCCAACAATACTGCAGTGCAGTGAAAGAGCCCGATGCAGGTTTGCAATACAACGAGAGCTCGTATCTACGTCCATATTATCTATGTGATATCGGGTTTTGACTCGGCTTGGTGAAACTTGCAGATGTAGTATGTTCTCAGCTCGTGGGTGGGTATCTGGAGGGAAATATCATTATCATCTTCTGCATATGCGTAGTGAGCACTACTCAAGTGGTGGGGGTGAGTTGATCGATACGGAATAAGATGTCTGGATGTCTGGATTCCTTGATCATTCAAGAGATGAATAGTTGACAAGGAGGACAGATGAATGGAAGGACTTCCTACCGGCCTGAGCAGGAAGGCGGAAAGCCCTTCGAGTCCTAGGCGTACCTCGTCAGTAAATTAGATTTGTTCTTCTCAGCATATCTCCAAGCCAAGACCCGATCGAAAGCTTATTACTGGAATGTGGGACTACCATTTAAGATCTATGTTGCGACGGGCTTACATGAGTCTCCATGGAACTAGATGCGAGGACTAGTAATTACGCATAGCAACGACCATTGATTTGACATTCATGATTCATGATTGTGAAAAAGGTATAGTAAATATGTACTATGAAGTAAAGCAACCGGCGCCTCTATCCATGCGCTGAAACAAAACGGGAGAAGAAGAAAAGTCATCATCATAGCACCATCTCACCGACGATGCGAAGCATTTACCACCAGTCACCCTGGTCCTTCATGGCAGCAGCAACCTTGGTGAAACCAGCGATGTTGGAACCGGTGACCAGGGAAGGCAGGACACCCTCAGCAGGGGTGGCGTACTCGATAGCGGTCTCGAGACCGTTCTTAAAGCAAGAGCGCATGATGTCCTTGAGACGGGCATCAACCTCCTCAGAGGTCCAGCTGAGGCGGGCAGAGTTCTGAGCCATCTCGAGACCGGAGACGGCGACACCACCGGCGTTGGCGGCCTTACCGGGGGCGTACCAGATGGCAGCCTTGCCGGCGTTGGCCTGACGGTGGGCCTCGAAGGTGTCGATGGCCTCCTGGGTGCAGCCCATGTTGGAACCCTCAGCGATGAACTTGGCTCCGGCATCGATCAGCGCCTGCGCCTCCTC
The DNA here is from genome assembly GCF_003184825.1 of Aspergillus fijiensis CBS 313.89. Taxonomy (NCBI): domain Eukaryota; kingdom Fungi; phylum Ascomycota; class Eurotiomycetes; order Eurotiales; family Aspergillaceae; genus Aspergillus; species Aspergillus fijiensis. Next base: position 131,625 of record NW_024469058.1, on the reverse strand, counting down.
GCCGGAAACCTCGTTCTGGGTAGCAGAGGGAAGGGCAACGTCGACCTTGCCAACGTGCTTCCAGGGACGAGCACCAGCAATGTACTTGAACTTGGCGGAGTCGGCGAAGACACCCTCGGAAACGATAGAGGCGAGCTGCTTGCGGGCGACCTTGAGGTCGGCAATCAAAGCGATCTCCTCGGGGGTGAAGCTGGAGTCGTTGACAACGATGAGGGAGCCCTGGCTGTCGCTCAGGGAAACAACGGAACCACCGAGCTCAATGACCTTGAGAGCGGCGTACTGGGCGACGTTACCGGAACCAGAGATGGCGACGCGCTTGCCGGAGAAGGACTCGGCGCCGTTGGTGGCGTGCTGGATCATGTGCTCAACGTACTGCGATGACCTGTTAGCACAATGCGCCTGTGATGCCAGAAACAGAAGGATAACATACGTAGACAACACCGTAACCGGTAGCCTCGGGGCGGATCAAGGAGCCACCCCAGGTGAGGCCCTTACCAGTGAGGACACCCTCCCACTGGTTGCGGATCTTGCGGTACTGGCCGAAGAGGAAACCAATCTCACGACCAGTGACACCGATATCACCAGCGGGGACATCAGTGTCGGCACCGATGTGCTTGGCGAGCTCAGTCATGAAAGAAACGCAGAAGCGGCGGATCTCGTTGTCGGACTTGCCCTTGGGGTCGAAGTCGGAACCACCCTTACCACCACCCATGCTCAGACCAGTCAAGGCGTTCTTAAAGATCTGCTCGAAACCCAAGAACTTGAGGATGGAGAGGTTGACAGTGGGGTGGAAGCGGAGACCACCCTTGTAGGGGCCGAGGGCGGAGTTGAACTGGACACGGAAACCGCGGTTGACCTGGACCTGGCCCTGGTCATCCTCCCAGACGACACGGAACTGGATGACGCGCTCGGGGACGGAGACGACAGCCAGAGCCTTGCGGTATTCGGGGTTCTTCTGGAAAAGAGTGGAATTCTCGAGGGTCGAGGCAAGCTCTGTTGAAGGGGGGAAATTGTTAGGTACAGTGGAAACAAATTGGGTAGCTATTTGGATTGATAGAAGAACATACCCTTGTAGGCCTGCTCGAACTCGGGCTCAACGGGAAGGTTGGACATGGTGAATGAGGGAGGGAAGAGAATATTTAGTATGATGTTGTTAGAAGAAGAAGAATGACCCAAAGGATACCCGACAAGACTTTTGAAGACCTGGTCTGGGCGAGAGATGGAGGATGGGGATGGGAAGAAAGAAAGAGAAAGAGATGAGGGAGGAGAGAGAATGGGTTTATGTATCTTTCCCATTGCCTCTTTTTCTTCCGGGTTTCCCCCCTCTGCCCTTCCCTTCCCGTTTCAGTCCCCCCTCCCCTCCCCCTCCTCCTCTCCTGCTTCTACCCCCGACCCCGGACTGGGTTTGTGGTAGCAGTCATGGTAGGTAGCAGTGGATGGTGGGTGCCACTGGGTCGGAGCGGAAGAGGGTTGTCCGGACGGCAAAACGGAAAAAAAAAAAAGAAAGAAAAGAAAAAAGGAAACGGGAAAATCAAAGAAACACCAAAAAGGTGTACAGTAACAGCCGGAGTCGGACGAGACGTAGGAAGTCCCCGCCGGAGAGGAAAAGTAGTAAGGCAGTCAACGGCAGCGGGACTAATCACGGCAAAGCAATGCCGGGTGGGCGTCCGAAGTTCGGGGCAGTGTTAGTCGATAGTTTATGGTCACAGAATCTGCGCCCGTTATCTATCGGCGGAAACCCGCCCCTCTCGCCGCTTTCAGTCCTCCCGGGAAATCCTCGTGTGGCAAGGAATCTCTCGGGATGCAAAGCTCTAAGCGAGCTGGATTAAGAGATTTTCTGGATGAAACGTACGTAGTCTACTCCGGACTGTCCTTGGGTTCATTGACTATTGTTCAGTAGTAGTAGTAGTAGTAGTAGTAGTAGTGGTGGACTTCTGGTCTGCTCCCCTTCCCAACCCATCATGTACATATACTGTACGATGTGAAATGCATGCCAAGCCTCTCCCTGCAGGCCCATCGAAGGCACGTGACCTCGGAATCAATACTCAGATCCCCCAAGTGCAGTGCGCCCCACGTGTAAGCGAAAGTCTTATCTGATTGTTTTACGCACTATCAACCCGATCATCTCTACGTAGAGTGCGCCCTCTGAAGACTGGAATACGCCTGTCTCAGAACTAGGAAACACATTGTTGTTGGGTGTTCTCTCCGAAAACAGGATGAATCGTTAACTGTCGGGAGACTCCGGCTTCCCGGTGAGCTGAGCTGAGTAGGGTCGTGGACAGTGGACACAGCGGGGGGAGGGGGGAAGAAGAGATGGCCGCCGCTGGCTGGTGGTGGTACGGGAAGGCGGGCAAGTATAACACACGGTTCACCGGGCGATCATACCATCTGTGGCCTTGCTCTGTCCGTCTCACCGGTAAACTGCCCATCGCCTAATCCCAATTCTGCCTATGAGTAGTATAGACCGTTTCGCCAATTAAGAAAAGGCAACGCAACAGAATGGCACATCCCTACCTTCTAGGGCACTCGAAAGCCATCGACATCACATTGGTGTCATGTTCATTGTACTGTACACAAATGGTCGATGAAAATTCCAGCCCCAGCAGCAAGGAAACCTTTAGGTTGCGGCTGACTGGCCAAACTTCACCTGGGGGCACATGTGATGGCGCCGGGGCAAGTTCAAGGTTACCAATTCCAATCGAGTTACAGTGACTGCGGAGCCAATCAGCATAATCCAAGACCCTTGTCCGTCCTTATCTTGACGGTATCAGAGCCAATGACATGGTGCAATTGTCATAGATAAGTAGCCGAGTTCCGCAACCCGAGAGGGTGGCACTAAGGCTGTCCCGTCTGTGCTCACTGCTCACTCACGGCTCGGATTCGAGGACTGGGAGGGAATCTGCGGTGCAGGCAGGCTTAAACATTGGCAGGTGCTAAAGAAACTTTGGCACTAAACCTCTTTAATCATCCTTCCCCCACTCCCTTCCCTGAGCCGACTCGCCCGAGTACGACCATCCGAGCGGAATGCGCACGCGGTGTCTTAACTCTAAGTCTCTAACGCCTCTAAGATCACAAGCTGCCCGCTAAACTCCCCCACTAATGCATCCGTCGGTGGTCGGGGTTTGTTGAGAGGGATTCTGGCCCGACTTGGTCTTTTCTTGGTTATCTGGGGGAGGCGACTGTCTTTGATCCATTTGGTTGTTGGGGAAGAATGGGGGGGGGGAGTAAGATGCGAGATCCGGGGAAAGTACCTTATGCACCAGTGCAACTTCGATCACATACTCTACCATACAATTGGGTAGGTGAATTGAACATCAGATCAGGCTCAACGCCACAAGACGCGTCGATATCTACCATGATTACTTTTTCATTTTACTTAACATCGCCTGCTAGCCAATGAGATACTCTACAGGGTACTTGTCAGTAGGCAAGGTAGGCAAGGGAAACTACACTAGCCATGCGTTGCTATCCTTTTCCGCTCTCACCATCAGCGGCAGTACTTTTCTTAGCGTTAGTGCATTCCTCCGGGGGCAAAGTAGGATCCGATGTCGGCATCAGTCTCCCTGGTGATTATACCACCAATCAAGTGAACCACGCTTTATCGGCCTGGCGTTCCCATTTCACTGACCCGTTGAGGACTTCGAAGGATCAATCCATTACAGCCCGATTCTTTAGGCTATTGTTCTCGTTCGACGCATTAGGGGACAAATGCCCTCCGAGATCCCGCTCGGAGCGGAAAGCAACAACAAAGGGATCATTTACATACCTACGCTACGATCATTTTAGAAAGTTGAGAACAATACAAGAGGACACTTCATATTTGCTTCTGCGAATGACCGACTGCCCGAGTACATCGAGTCAGGCATATGCGAAGCGAGCTAGCGGAGTACATGAACCAAGGTCAGGCAATACCTGCATGTTAAAACAGAATGCGAAATAGGCTGTGCGGGCCGCCATCCTAGCACCTCGGGGGGCCCCAGGCCCTCCAGGAGTCCATGCATGCATAAAGCGTGGTTCTGGAAACAAGCTGCATCTACAACACAAACGATCTCGCTAATCTGGATTAATTATCGAAACTGCGCAGCTTCTGGAGCGTGCTCCACTCACTCCTGTACATGCCATTGCGCTCATCGCTCGCTCACTCCAGCACGTAACCCTTGACCGCCGCGAGTTTGGAGACGAGCAGGTGGGAAAGAGGGGGTGGGGGGTTCTACTCTCGCCGCCCTCACATGACACACGGACAGGGGCAGGCCATACTTCATGCCAGTGTTAGCCAAGCAGGAAGCAGCAACGAAAGACATGCGGGCACGTTGGCGGAATGTCAAATCTAGTTACCAGTCCCAGATCTGCCATTACCATGACATATACTAGCCAGGTCTCGAGTGTAATGTCACTTCTCGCACATCGAGGCTCGCCATATGCTACGTAGTCCAGCTATCCGTCCATATGCGGATCTTTCAATGGAATCCAGACGATTAGAAAGAACAGAACTTTCAGAGTCTGGAAGCATCTTCTGTCTACAGTGCTCTCCTCAGCTGGAGTCAGATCTAGACTTTCAAGTCGATACTATCATGTGTCTGTACGATTCTTCCACTCCCAAGGATGGCTTCCGGGACTAATTCCATCGAAGCTGACGATCCACCACCGAGCTCATTCACTGATCAGAAGGGCTTTCTGGTGCAGCTCATTCATCAGACTAAGAGCAAGCAAGATCTCATATTGTATTTCAATCTCATATTGTGTGAACAATTAGCATAATGGGTTGTCAAGATACATTCCTACTGTCCATTGCATTGTTGTAGGCTCTCCCTGTACTCGAAGGGACATCATCGTAAATTAAACCCAACGATTAGATCATCTAGGCCAGCAAAGAGACCCGTATAGTATGTCAAGTTAAAGGAAATTTATTGGAGCTCAGAAAAACCACGTGCCCGGCGATGCATGTAGGCTCGATCTGTCGGATTGGACACCCCACAACCTGGAACTATGGGGCCGGTGGGCTAGAACTATGAAGCTCAGGCTTCACAATTGCCGGCGAGCTCATCATTGTTGCACTTGCTTCTGGCATAAGGCTACCTAGGTAGTGTCCCGGGAGAATTATCCCTACTCGTAGAACGATTGACAGCGAATGAGAAACACCAAGAGCTAGCCCGGGGGATATCTCCTCTGCAGAGAAAGTCTAATTCTTAATTGACAGGCTACATGGGATCAGTTCTATCTACGACTGCATATCTAAGACACATACCGTAGTTAATCCTAGCCAAGAGTTAGCACCCTGCTTGTGAGGCCAATGGGTGTGAAATCAGCCCATGTACAGGGTATCAGATGCACCCGGACAAGGTATTGTATATATTTGTGGTACTTCTCTGTAGTTGCTATGCCAGTATGGACTCAAAATGTATAGCACTGCATCTTACTGGATATGTGGAATTGCGAAACGATTCTTATTTGACTGACAGAATGAGGTACAGTACTATGTACATACGGTTGGGAGATAGGCTGGTTCTACTCAGTACCCAATACGTACCAGATATTTCGGTAAGGTCTTGTCCATTACATATGGTACGTGATCAGTGTATGAAACTGTTACCGACTGGTTACAACACCACCAGTTTGGACCCCTTCTTGGTCTGCCGTCCCGGTCTCCTTACCCCCTCCCTTCATGAGGAGAGATCTGGACTAGTTGAAAACACCACTCCGTCCTCCGTACCTGGTTTCATGATATGTCCGAGCTAGCCTGAAGAAACAAGAGACTGCTCACAAATCTTGTATAATCAACAGTGGCCTCCCCCCCCCGCTTCTTCAGCCGCGCGCCAGTCACTGGTGCGGGATCTTCATCGAAAAAGTCCAGAAGAAGTTTAAACATGAGTAGCTAAAGAAAAGGCACGCTCCCTAGTTTTTGTTCTAGGAACTCTCTCTACCTTTAGTTCCCACGCTTGTTCGATTGGGTTTTGTGCAGTTTATGCATAGCGGATCTAGGTCTCCCTCCAGTTTTCGTTGGGTCCTGCAGGGACACAACACAACCCCAAGGACCAAATGGACCGAGGAACCACAAGAATAACTAACTTCTACGTATGTACTGTGCCTAATCCGATGGGAAAAAAAAGAAAAAAAGGAAAAAAGAGAAAAAAAGGAAAAAAGAAAAAATAGAACAACCACCTACGCTACCCGGATGAGATGAGATCCCCCCCCTCCTCTTCACCCTCTCCCCCTACGCGATCGATAACCACAGATCCGATCCACGAGTTCCGACCGGTGGAGAAGGAAGGGGGCGCGGTTCGTCATCCCAACCCATCGGCTCCGATCTCCCTCTCCCACGGTAATTGGTAGGTAAATGTTGGCGGGCAGCAGATGTAAAAATTCAAATCGATCGATCCAAGCGGACCGGGATTGTGCGACTCGCATGGCATAGGTCCATTGCCTCATATCTCAAACGTATCTGCCTTTGCCCTCTCACAGATAACCCTTAGAGAATTAAAGATGGTATGTAGTCTGTCTAGGTATGTGTTTACACCTGTAAACCGAAGTTCAGCAAGACGGCTGGCCCCCTTTCTCAGTTTCACGCAATACAGACTGTAGCAGAAGTATAAATCTTCATCCAGTGCGAGCGATTGACCCAGATAAACTCCGAATGGGCAGGCACACGAACATTCCCCTCACCACCTGGCCCCATGACGATTCTAACCGATCCGTGATGTGAGCGCCAGTCGCCTCGGTACATTGTTCCCGTCCGAACCAATGCCGTGTTCCACAGCGCACTACTGGGCTGTCAGCCTCGCTAGAGGTCGTCTCGCTTGTTTCAGACTTCTATCGTTCCGGAGGTAGGTGCCCAATCGAGACACTTGTCGAGGTCGATCCTCACCAGGTTGGCCCTGCCATCCAGGTTCTTGGGGTCGTGAACCGCGATCGCAGTAGTAGGGGGCTCAGGGGGCGCCGTTCTTTTCGCATTCGAGTAAAGCATGTTCCAGCGATGACGACAAGCCCTACCAATGTCTAGAATTCAGAGATGTGGTAGTTAGTCAACATCTCCAACTTGGAATCAAGAGCTGTGCATTAATGCTATACTAAATACCAACGCCTATCATATGATTCATTGATTGGCTGCTGTTTTCAAAAATCCTCGGTCGTGTATATCCAAGTATAGCCCCTTGCAAAAAGGAGTGCGCTCCGTAGTCAATAATAGAAGCCAAAACTAAAATGTGGGCCCGCGCCAGTCTATCACGCTCAAGAACTCATATGATCGTCATCTCATGGCAGGCATGCGAAGAACAGAAAGAATATTAAAAGAATAGAAACGGGTTCCGCTATGAGGTCCCCAAACTCCGTACTGTCACCCATAGTCGTTGGGTATTGTTCATCATGTAGAAGTCAACCCGGGGGATCGATGCAAAATGATAAAGCAAGAAGAGGCAAGGAAATGAGAGAAGATTTGGATCGAGGGAATAGAAGCCTCAGCCACGTGAGCTCTGCGCTCGCGACATGTTAGACGATGAATCGCGAAGGGCATCAGGCGCTCGTGGCCCGACCATCCAGTCCTCCATGGCAAGCCACTCACTCCAGCTCCTCTCCGCGGCCTCGATCTCTGAATCCAGCGGACCCTGCAATGGGCGTAAAAATGGGATAGTCTCCAGCGGAGCAATATCGTAATCCTTTTTCACAGCTGCCCACCCCCCACTTTTCGCTGCGAAGAGGTAATTGCGCCTCTCCTGTTCGTGCAGAGGGCCGATGCCGGTGGCCCATTCGTTCCCGAAGAATCCTTGAAGCACCCCAGGAAAATCCATTCCAGTAGCCACTAGGCGACGAATATAAGGAATCAGCGAGACAGAAGGGGGCACTGTCGACGGCCCAGATGAATCCGAAGGGGTACTGGTTTGGTTGGCGCTTGTTGAAGAGTGATTGGTGGACGAGCTCGAGCTCGAGCTCGAGCTTGCAACCGGGTTGGATTCCCATTGGAATGGAAGACGAATGTTCAGAAAAGCGGAAAGCGCTTGAACAGGGACGCTGTGTTGCGCATCATCCAAGAAGTATCGCTGACAATTTTGATAGCGCGGGTACCATTCGAAGATGTCGCAACCAACTGTAGACGATTCCGCAGGTCCTATCATCGCTGCTGGTTCGCGGATTTGATTATCATTCATTGGAGGAGCGGAAGCACGTTTCGCGGGGTCAATCGAATTTCTGCTGCGGAAATGTTCACTTGCGTCAGTTCTGAATCATTCAAGATCATGGCCTCAATACTATTTCATTTCGATATTTTCTGATGGCCTTGGCTGGTGTTTCGACACTTGAGACAGAAGTGGCATAAATCAGGCTCTGCTCAGTGAAAAGCACGACAGGCAGCAAGTGGTATTGTACGGGGAAAAACCACGACTGAACAGCCGAAGTAGAGGGGTAGAAGGGCTAGAGGGCGAGCGAATGCGTACTTGCTATCAATCACACTGCGTCCCCTTCGAAGGAGAGATCTTCGTGGCCGCGTAGATGGGAAGGACAATGATGAGGAGCGAAACAGATTCCTGATGGTAAACCCTAGGCCTCTCCCCGGATGAGATTCGTCCATGGACATCTGCTAGGCGCATTCCATCTATTATCGAAGCAGAAAACACAAGTCATGACATGGGCCCTAGCCCAAGAGAAACACTTGTCGGAGGGAGCGGGGAGAAGATGCGGTATTTGGTGAACAAATACAGGTAGGTGATAGTCGCAGCGGAGGAAATAGAGAGGGGGAAGAGGGGGGGGGTTCAACGCTCTACTTTAGGTGATGGGCTCCATTGGAAGAACTGGAACGGGGCTGCAAATGAGCATACATAAAAAAAAGTTCAGTTTGAGACAAAAATAAAGAAGGTTACGAAGAAGGGAACCGGCCCGGAAGGGTAGGAACTGGAAAGAAAGAGTCAGATTGCGGAGCTGGACTGGAAGGTGTGGACTTTGTAGACCAGGTATATTGTTTGGGACCTTGGGTACTGGTAGTTACTCCGTACTGGGTGCGACTAGCACCAGAGAAAGGAACGGGTCTACCCGATTAAAGGCGGTTCGTTTTGTTTCGTTTTTGTTTGGGAGGGGGGCTTTTTTTTATTGAAGGATTTTCTTTTTCTCTCGCTTTTCTTTACTCCTTCTTTTCTTTCTGGATTTTTCCTATTCCTTCTGTTCTTTCTCTTTCCTTTCTTTGCACATCATCATCTGTCAAACGAAAGGAAATGTACTATATTATCGTGTTGGTACAAATGACTCTTAGTACACATGTACCGTACATACCCAAGGGATATAGTGTTTCGCTGAGGTGCCTCCAGTCACAGCTGTTCAAATAATTTCTGATGGTATTTGCATGTTTTAGGATAATTCGCCTAGTAGCATTGGGCTGTAATAAGATTGAATTGATAGATAGAACCCCATTTAGTAGTAGCTTGTTCAAACGAGGTGCCTGAATAGCTATAGCGTAACCTCTCTAAGCCACACTAACGTTAAGTATCAGTAGTGTGGCGGGTATCGAGCAGCACTAACCTCACAGTACCTACTGAGTAGAAAGACAAGGCCGCTTTCAGATTAAGAAATCTTAGGGTAAAACTGGAAGGAAGAACCCTCATCAAAGTGATTGTCATCGGCAGTCAGATTCTCAATCATAGTATCGATTGCGGTTATTGACTGGTCTCTATTCTCTGAATTTTTTTTTTTAGAGTTTTCTAAATGCCCCCCTCCTCCCCTTCTTCTTTGGTGCGAATGAAGAAATGAATCATTCACAGTGATCGAGAATGGAATCCCAAGGAACCTGGACATTAGAATCAGGTACAGATCGAATGGTTCAGGGCGGCCCTTCGGTGGATTCTGGGTAGTCCCTCCGAGCCTCTAGCCTTTAAGCCTCTAGCGGATGGCAAAAAAGGTGTTGGTCATCGCGTGTCCTTTTACTGCCTGTGGATCCCGAAATAATGCAGATTTGGATAGAACCCAGATCAAACACATCCGTGCATCTACCGTAGATGCCTGTAAGGTACTGTACATTTATGTTCATCCTAGTCCTTTCTAGTAACCACGAACGGCATGGTGACTTACTAAGGAAGAGAAATTCCTTTACCTATGTTGAAGCCTACATCCGAAACTTCGGCCTGCACACCTCAGCCCCCTACCTGGAGTGAAGAAAATAGACACTGCATTGGCTGAGCCCACGAATTCTCGTTTCTGTTTCAGTATGACCTCTATGTCTCCCACGTTCATGGTTCACCTTGTCGCATTGATTGGCGTCTATAGAACTTTATCTAGTACATATGTAATACCTATGAAGGAAGCTGGGCGAAACAAATACTGAACGCATGTAATTAACATTACAAGGACTGGAAGGGTAACTGAATTCTCGTTGTCGCCTGCAGATCGAACCGACAGAATGGAGAACCAGACAACCATCGAGTCCATATCATAACTTTCAGGGAAATTGAGTCTTGGGCCGAAATCCAAGAATCAGCGTGAGTGAAGAGGTGCGACAGCCTCAAACATTTTATCCATCAGGGCAAGATTAAGGTTAAGGTGTCTCTCCCGCCCGGGGCACAGTTTTGGACAATACTCCATCAGTAAGTTAAAGTACCTTGCTCGGTAACGGCACATCCCCAGTCAATAATCATAAAAACAGCAGGTTCCAGCTTTCCAGGTCGATGAAGAACCAATATGGTCAAATCAAAAGGCAATAATGTAAGATTATTTGACAGATTGTTCTTTACTCCTCCTGTCAAATTTGTCAATCGCGTGTTTCCCATGCCTTCAACATTAAATGAGGAAACGCGGTGTTTCAAGCCGATTCCAATAATCTATAGTATGCATCATCCCTACCACCAAGGGATGCGGCCCAAGTGGCGTTTCTATAGTCTTCCTTGCTAGTACTGAGTAGTAGGCATTGACATACCTACTGCCTATAGTCCGGCGGCCTCGTCTAGCCCCTCCCCCTTCATTGAACCACTATAGGACTTGGTCCATTGCGAACGATCCTTATCGAATGATAAGCTGTACTCGGAAATCAGTGTGAGAAATGGTACTATCGATGGGGCTGAAAAGAAAAAAAAAAGCTCAGGTATCTATTTTGCCGTGCTAATAATGTATGCTAGCGCCCAGATTTGGTATTCGGCGGGGTACATACAGTAAGGTATTCCTCCCTCCCTCTGTAAGCAATTCGTAAGATATTCTCAAGCACAACAAGCAATCTAAGATAATTGCCGCTATCATGCTTGAGCGTGCCATTCCCAGTCAGCTGTCATTGTTTAAGTCGAAGTTGCAGGGGTCAAATACAGCCTTTTAGTCGGGTACTCCGTGAAGAGGAGCTTTCAAGTATGGACAAACCGAGATGGCTGTAATAATCCTTTTTATTGGTTGCATGACCAACCTTTGATGAGATACAGCAATATTGAAAATATCGAATAGCAAGAGTTGAAACCCCGGGGAGTTGTAGGGAAAGAAAGTATCCCCCTAAACAGGGCGGACAACATGGTAACACATGGTAAAGTAAGGGAGCTAAGCTTCCCCACCATTCACCCAGCCGCCGCTAGTTAAGATACGTACCGCTGCTGAGGACCACCTTTCCAATTGCGCATGAGAAATCATACGTAGGTTTTATTCATGCCTTTTCTGCATTGGGAATGAATTGCTCTGCATGCGCGGGTGCAACCCCTGTGGTGCTTTGGGGGGCGGGGGGTTGCCACACTGTGTAGCAGAGATCTGAATCTTGGAAACGCCAGTGCATCGGCGAAAATACTTGTCGCGTCATCTAATATTCTTCACCGTTATTGCTCAGCTCAGTATCATGCCTCGGATATGTTATCCTATCTGACTTCGCGGAAATTCAGGGTCAGTACTCCGTACTGTGAAATGCCTAAATGATAAGATAACAAAACGCCGTGCAGAAAACATGTAACTCTATTTGTGGGTCTTTGCTTTTCAATATGTCGAAATCGTCCTCAATGATTACTTCCTCTATAGTAACAGTAAGAAAATTCATATTGGCCGGTCCGCCAAGAAGACCGGGCAAATATGATGATCAATCATATCACAGAGCGGTGAGTATTGCACAAGTGAGTGCAACTTAACAGCCGTTTAGCCACCCACCCACGCCATGCGACTGGGCAGATGGTTACAGGAGTACTATGCCACTGATCATGTCCGATCCATTTCTCACGGCCTGAAATATACCTTGCGGTAACTACAGCCTCGATAGGAAGCTTTCAACTCACAACACTTCTCTACACCACGCGGCGGAATAGTATCTCCGTGACCTGGAACTAAAGTGTGGCTGAAGACAATTACGATTACAATACTGCTGGCAAGCATTGCCATCAAGGCTTATCTGCACAAGGGAGCGCAGTTTGGGTCTCATAATATGCAAGGTGATTGGTCCCCTAAGATGGCTACTGGCTCAGTATTCCTCAGTACCCCTCCGTAATTCCAGGAATTCAAGAATAATGTAAGGTATAACTCAACACGTTCGCCGTATCCACAACTACAACAACCACCCTTTTCATTGGATCCCAGGAACATGACGGAGGGGGTGACGCTAACAAAAAGTAGGGTCATGTTTATGCTTATCTACTAGCCATGCAACATGGCCAGAACAACGAACCAGCTTGCCGCCAACATGATGAAGTGGGCGACAATTATTGAGTTCATTATGTCCGGCGCGAGGACTCGAGTTCGATTTAAGGTCATCAAGAGAGCGGACGAGAAAGTTGCAAGTGGAATGACTTCGATATGGGCGGCACATGATATTTGCGAAAAAAAATTGTAGATACTGCTAGCATCATGGCTTTTCTACCTGTTCATTCATTGCATGGTGTCGCGAGTTCCAGATCCAGTTGTTGGCCTCTCGTTCCAGATCGATGGGATTCCCCCTTCTCAGCCACATCCACAGTGCACGAATGCAGCCTCACACAGCGGAGCGAAGTGGGCAGTAAGTGAGGTGGGGATACAATACGGACTCGCCGACGCCGCAGGATCGGCAGTGCAGCCACAGAATGCTTTGCCACCGTGGCACATTGCCTGTTTTCAGCTCTGGACTGTGAACTTATTGCCACTAGTAGGCACTAGCCACATATCAATGCATGTTTTGAAGCTTCAATCAGCAGCAGGGGGATTGTCGGTACACCCAAGGTGGTTATACGGAAGATGTTCGAGTATGTGCTTGTAGCGTCATCTGTTGATCGAATGGTGCTGAACAGACATTTGATCGACTTGAACCACAGCATAACTGACTAACTAGTTACCTGTCGTTTTGCTGACATATCAGGTTCGAGAGCGGCCTCATGAAGGTGACACGGTTGTTGACATTATGGGGCTCTTGACCTAGTAGCTAATTATTCGATTGCCAGAATGCAAAGACAGAAAAGTGAGCCTTCTGCGATGAACCTTAGCTATGGAGTGATTCGACCTGGGCGGAAATCTCGGCTTTCATCACGCGATGGACTTTCTGAGCTGATTGCAACTATTTAACAAAATCTACGGAGTACGTCTCTAAAGCCTAGCGACCGATTACGCCACATCTCCAGTGTCTTTCCTTCAGGTGCTATTATCACACAATACAGCCCCCTACTCCGCTAACTCATAAAAACTGAAAGATGCAATTTTCTAGATGTTCTCTACGATGGTGACTGTCTGAGCGCCCAATCTGCCTTTTGTGGACTACTCCTCACATCATCCACATCGGCGCAGCCTTGCCCCAGTATTATGCCTTGTACGTATATACGCCTTTCAACTGAAAATTTACACGGACCTTCAAGCATTGTTGTGCCTAACATAAACTTTCAAGCAGATACGAGTAAAATTGCTACTGGCTAAATCCTAGATATGCCATTCTTTAGCCTCAACCTCAATGTGTCTACCTTTTATATGACGGTGTTGTACTGTACAGTGCCTTGCGACTCCACAGCTCTGGAGCACGAAGCTAACCAGCGATCCCCTAACCCGACCCCTATGTTGGCAGGCTGACCAAGAACCAAGGTCGATATTTGGTCATGCCTATGACTGCTACGGCATTCTATCTATCATAAAGCACGCAAGCCATGCGGCCCCATTATAGTATGCCTGGCGAGTCAGACACACCAATGATTGGATATGATCTACGGCCATATTGCAAAGTGGCGGTTGGGGTGCTATTCGATGCGATTTAAGAGCCAATGACATTATAACCGGAAATAATACCTCACAACGGTCTAGCCCTAAGCAACCGAACGGAAACATCCCCTCCAGGCCCCAACTCTTACGGCTGAGTGCCGAAGCTATCAAAGAGCTAATGGCAATGAATCGTTAGCCCCCGGAGTCCAGCTTCCCTAGATATGGCTGATGAGCTCGAGTGCAGTGATGATTACCCATACAGAGTGCATGATCGTCTTCTGACCAACCTAGATCGAGACTCGGACGAGATATCTATTTTCGGTGTAACTGTAATATTTATCATGAAGAGGTAGGGGCAGAATCGGTACCTGAAGAAACTGTACTGTCACAACCTAGTACCTATACTGTTAAGTACTGTCCACGATTGTTTTTTGTCTTCTTCTCGTTTGGGAAGCTCCCGACGGCAGACCCTCAGTTCCGACGCCATACGGTCAAACTCCGAGACGTCGGAAATGACCTTGGGTCTTGTAGTAGGTAGTACAGAACAGTACCTGCAAAACACAGGCGCAACCTGACCTCAAGGGGACCGGGTGTGTCTGTCATCCAGGTGTTGTCCTTAACGCCCTTCTCACTGGAGCATACATGATTCATGCCATTGGAGATCCATATGCTTCGACGCGTCATTATTGAGGTGGATAGGATATATCTACGATGGATGCCGGCTTTATCTCCAGATCCAGCCGTCTCCGGCTTGTTGTTTCAGATATCGAGGTGCATCGCCAATGTTTTCAAAGTCTTGACAAATACACGCTTGCGAAGGCCTCCGCGTACGAGACCGCTCTCCGTCCGGTCGGCAAGTATCTAAAAGAAAGCGGATGCTTGTTTGTCACATACGATGCCAGTGCGGCGCAGTGACGTGACCACAGTCAAGTCACGTGATACATGTGTTACATAAGCCCACGTGATGAGCACCTGACGTCTAAACAATGATTGCAGCTAAAGTTGTCTCCCGGGATCAACAAGCCCGGGGACAGACCATGTCGCGATGTCGAGCAATAATGCCAGGGTAGTCAACTCTATTGTATGAATCGAAGCTTCCACACTGCTACTTGTGCTATGCTCCCCGCAATCCCCGAGTATCAAGCGAATCAAGCAGATCGATCTGGAACATGACTTCTTCCGAACAATGGGGGATTTTCCTCCATCGATGCTTGTTGCATCGAATCGACGCAGCAGAGTTCAAAAGCCTATCGCGACTACTGCTGCAGCGCTGCCCAATCACTGAAGCCCTACTGCTAGATGTGCTACTCGAGACGCGACTTAGCACAGGGATCAAGTGGGACCCGCTTCTTCCGCTGTACATAGACTGTCTTTGCAAGATGGGCCTTGTCCAGACGTCGACCGTGTTGAATGCCCTTCTAAAGCATTCTTCAATCCACGACAAACATCAATCGTCATCGGTGGAGGTCTATCCGGGCAAGAAGAGTCGAAGTTGCTACACTCTTATGACGGACATCAGAGTTGTCCAGGATGCTATGCTGTCCGTCTCTACCGGCAGTGTCCCCAAGTCATTTTCAGAAGCGATATCAATCTTCACCGCTATCATCGACTGGATCCAAGCTGTTGTGGCCTGGAACAGCAGTCATATTGACTCTGGTCATCAGAACCCAGGCTTAATCAGTTCTCCCGACGCAGTTTCGCTGTTCGAGTCCTTGGGTATCTTGCTTGCTGCGTTGTCGGGCACTACGAAAGGACTTGAGGTCCTTTCAGCCGACTCCCAGGAAGGTAGGCTCAGATATCCATGCTTCACTATTCCACTACTGACAGGATAATACAGCCTTGAAAGTAAAACTGGGACAGGCTCTGTCGGCATACCTTCCCATCTGTGTTGAAGTATCACTACCACTTCGTAATCGACTTGACAGCCTGCAGAAAGAGTTCAACCTTTACGGTGAACTTCCGGCTAAGCCGTTGGATGTCTCGATGATGGAAGGTGTCAACGTCAATGCGCTTCAGTTTGAGGCGTCAGTTATGGACGGTCCTATGATCAATTCGAGAGCTGGCCTCTTCGTCTATATCAATGCGATGGTACGTATACGTCACACACGTTCAGTAGCTTGATACTGACTAGGTTTTAGCTGGTAGGACGTCCTTTGGTTGATGACAGCATGCTTCTGAACTACTTGTCGAACAGATATGGGGTGAGTGGGTTGTCCAAGGCGCAGCGCTACAATCGCACTAACTGCACTAGGGTCATTATGAAGTTCTTATTGAGGAAACCATCACGGCAGCATTTGACGTGCTTTCGAACGCAAGCTACCGTAGCGAGTCCAACCGGTCGATGTTTCTATTTCGATCGTTCCTCGTGAACAAACTACCTGCCTTTTTTGCCGCCATGCTGGCAGCATCTATGGTTACCTTACAGATGGAACTATGTATCAGTCATGCGCTGGGTCGACTAGATCCAAATACGTTTCCATCCTTTTCGCAGATGTTTACCATGCAAAGCAACACTGCTCTTTCGGACGTGAGGCAGGAATTTCTTTTCGCTTGCGCCTCGCACAAATTGATCCCTGAATCCAGCATCGAGCGACTTCTTGGAGAAAATCCTATGCAAACACTCCCTGTAGGGGGGCCGTATAACAAAGATGATCTTGTCAACCAGATCAATGCTAACCCGGAACGAGCCGAGCACTTGATAGGTGAGATCGAGTCGATGGAGGGAAACGCCGGTGCAATCGTTGGCGCGATCATCGAGGTACGGACCCTCGAACCCTTTCCGAATTGAGAATTTGCGAAACCTTAGCTGACGTGCGTAGGTCATGCACAACCTTTGCAATCAAAAGGAAACGATGACATTGAAGAATATCTGCAACTCACTCTCTCGCCGGCCCCAGGCTATGGATGTCATTCTGTTGTTTCGAAGCACAAAACAGGTGCTGCAACCGTTGTGCTCATTGCTGGATGCCTGGCATTGGGATGAGGATCAAGGAGAAAGCCAGCCTGTCTACGACGAGTTTGGTAGCATCTTACTGTTAGTGCTCGCCTTTACATATCGGTATGGCTTGCGAGCACAGGACCTTGGACTTGGTGGCAGCAATTCATTTTTTCTGCAAATTCTTGGGAGTGGCTCATGCAGTCAGAAACTGGATTCTCTGACCGACAAGCAAAACAAGAACTTGGGGGGCTGGATCACGGCTTTATTCATCGCCGAAGGCATCAGCGAAGAGACAATGTCGGCATGTAGCCCGCAGGAGTTTTATCTTCTTGTTGCTACTCTGTTCAGCCAAAGTCTTGGGGCGTGCGAGGCCGGGAAATTGGAATTCGACACACTCAAAGGTGGAGCTGAATGTAATGCATTCCCTCCGTTAACGTGCGTTTTGAACTAGACTGACACAGACTAGATCTCCTCGAACCTTTTCTTCTTCCATCGCTTGTTCTGGCCTTAAATTGGCTGGGTAACCACATATGGGAAACGGAGGGCGACCCTTCGATCCCCTTGAAAGCTTTACATTCCCTGATCAATCCCACCTCGATATCAGGCGAAGCCAAAGAGATACATCGCACCGTCTTGAACATGACTGCACGCGGGCTGGAGGAACAATTGAAGGATGTCCGCGCCCGACACCCGTCTCGTACGGACATCAAGCCGATCCTTGATGCACTCGAACCATGCTTATCTTTCGAGCGAAGCGGCAGCTGTCACCGGAGTGAGCTAGACTCGTGGACATCACATTCGCCTGGAGGGCTTCTAGGCAGTATACGAAGTGCCTTCCAGTCCCTTGTACTGTGGAGCGCAAGTCCGCACGTCAGTGTTGCACCGCACTCTTACACGCACCGACAACTCGTGACTGGCGTTCTGCTTCTTGGGGCCACGCGCGTTCTAGGGGCCTTGGTTGAAGAACTCAAGTTGCAGACCGAGACTGGCAGCGGTGATATAGCCCTCGATGTTTCAGCGACGCTGATTTGCGCACCTATGGCCGAGTACTTTGCCATCGACCAGAACAATCACTCTCACCAGCCCCTAGATCCTACCAAAGAATCCTTCCCACGATGCCCGATTCTCACCCTCCGGAGCGCTCTCAATCTACTTCATGACAACATACCGAAGATTTCCGAAAAGGATCCATTACGCGCTGAAGTCATCGTCCGGCTGTATCGGCGGGTAAACGCACTCATGACCCCACCGGCCCAGGTCCCAAATTTGGATATGAATAATATAATTCAGCACATGCAGCTTGGCGTCGGAGGCCCTGGGCAGATGGATCTCGACTCACAGGGAGCATCCGGGCATGGTGTCACTGATGACGACGCGGCAAATCTCAATCGCATGTTGGAAAATGCGGCGGCTGCGGCTGCGGTGGGAATGGACGGAGGTCAGACCATGGGTGGTATGGGACTTGAATCGTCGAGTGGACTGGATACGAGTATTGATGATGTTTTGAACGCTGCTGATATGGCGGTTGGGAATCCAGAGTTTCTTGACTTGGATATGGAAGGTCTATTCTAATAGAGGCTGTCCAAGATGGGCTGTACAGTACGGTGTCCGTCGTGGGTCGACTATTTAGCATCGAGCATTGCATTGTACCTTCTGCGCCCCGAACTCAAGTTGTGATCTCCTCTTGCCAAGCACCATTCTGCGTACATGCAGATCAGACCTCCTGGTTCCAGTGTATGATCAGCCCACCAGGCTACCCATCAAGCTCCCACAGAAGAAATGCCACTTACCCTGAGGGAGAAACGTGACAACTCTAGCAAGGAGCGACAAGTATCCTGCCGTAACGGCTATTCGCATAGATACCAATTCGCCAAATGTGTTACATATACATCCTCCACATCGATATGAATTGCCTGTGGGCCAACTGTAAGGTTGCCCTCGCCGTTTCCCTTGCGAATTGATCGGTCAGCCATCTAGTCCAGCACTTTTGCCTGAGCTCATCATGGTCCGTCAGTCTCTTGATAGCGTAAATACTGAACTACTAGCCCAGCTGCCAGTGTCCTGGGATCATTCTCGCGACGTGTTTCCTAAACTAGAATCCAAATCTCAACGTCTCAGCTAAATGTAGACCACCCACACCCCTTCACACAACGGAACTAAATCCTCACCTCGCGTTTCTTGGCCCTTAGGGCTACAGACCATCACTGAAACCCTGTCCCCAGCTTTCCCACGGCTTTGGGGATCCCCGAGCCCGGCAAGACGGTATCCACAAGCGCCCAGGGAAGGAATTCGGGGAGAGGGAGGGCGACGACGGTTGATGCGAGAGTGAGGGTCAGGACCGTGGTGATGAGGGATGTGAGAGAGACCTCCATCATTTGTTTTGTGGAAGGGGTTGAGTTTCACAAAGGGGAGAGTGGTAAGGCTCGTGGTTTGGCAGGAGAGGAGTGGGATTTCTAAAGGGTGTGTGCCGCATCGCAGGGGTGGAAGACAGGAAGAGCTTTCATCAGATTGACCTTGTAGGCCTTCTTATGCTGCTTTCCTGAAATCAGTTTGGAGGAAAGGGATGAAGGCGTAGGGGTGGTGGGGGGGAATACCTTCAAACAAGGGAGTGGCATTGAGGGAAAGACGGAGGGGGGAGGTATGTATGGTGTTTTTGCATGGTGTCTCTGGAGTTGACGCGTAGGATAATTCTCGGATTTACGCGATTGCTTTCACCAAGCTTTGAACTGTCTATGGTAATGGAAGAATAATGATTAAAATCAGGTGGTCTATTGCCCCAAGTACATTCTAAATCGTGGGTCATAGCGTTAGTGAGAACCTCGGGTGCGTTCCGGGAGTTTACCTGGGCGAGTCGCGCCAGGTCATCCTCCTGATAATTGATAAGTTTTAAGCTGTCCAAGTATGTCGAAGCATACCTTAATGTGGGTACTTTGTAGATTTAAGCCCGATTCTTCATGTTTGCTTGAACATTGATCAAGTCGGACACTGCAGGACTACATCTGTAGCAACCGGTTCCGCGCACGCGTACTTCCAAGTTTTCTGCAGCTTCTTTTCTGCATGCTGCACAATTGCAAACCACTGACGAATTGATGTTATCTAGGGAAGGTTAGCTCGATTATCTCGACTCCGATCGCCCTAAGTGTGCAACAAGCCCCCGCCCCGATGTGACAATGCACTCTCCTCTGCATTCCAAGTCACACGGCACGTGAAAGGGGGCAGCAGCTGTCGATTGTCCCGTTTCCAGTGGGCAATTCTTCCACGAGTGAGTCTGCACGATTACTCGTGCTTGGGCTTTGACTTATTTGCCATGGCCCCTCTCCCGATGCAAGAGCTGCATTAGTCTTACTTCTAGCCTCCGACGGCCGGCAAGTGCTGGTCTGCAATGTTGAGCAGCGTCTTCCAACAATGTAACCAGACAGAAGGCGACTCCCAGTCACGGAATATTTACCGGCAGACCCGACACTTCTTCTCAAGGTCTTCTTCAGCCTCTGAAGATGAGACTACTGGGGGTCAGATAGTCTTGCAGCACGCTCTGACCTGTCCCGTTTTCCGTCGTGCGGTATTGATATCGAGTCCGGATTGCTTGTACGACAAGGGTCTCGATCACAATGGTATCACAATGGTGATGCTTGACATCTCTCACCGCAACCTCAAGCATGTAGGGATGCTTTGATTGACGGCAGCTTCAGTCGCACCCTGCTTCTCATCATCACCGCAGGTCAAGCCAAACCCAGCAAGTCTTCCGTTCATTAGTGCAGCCAGCCCTGTCTGCACTCCACACTGTCCGATCATAGCAAACTGACAGCTACCAAATAAGTATACGCTGATCCTTCGGCTGAATATCCTATCAAGGCAGCCCGCCCAGGCGCGAAACCCAAGACTTCACGTACACATGCAGAATCCCAATTTGTCCTATGCCGACCCTGATTCTTCACGTCGCGCGGTCGCTCGTGCAGGATTGAGCGATCAGCAATGAGTGGAGATACACGCGAGGCATTGGTCCGTGTTCATCACTAATGCGTTCGTCGGCATACTGCTCGGCACTAGCTGAAGGTGAGGATCCACCCATCCACAATCTGCTGCCGGTGATGCGTTCCCCGAGCCGAGCGTGGATGCGTGTGAATTGCACCATCTTCGTTGAGGTTGCTGGCTTCGATTGCCTCCTTTGAAACAGGTACATGTGTTGACTCGTATGTTCTCCTGAGCGGCAAACACAAGCTTGATAATCCCGGGTTTACGTACGTGCCTTTGACGCCCAAGCGTGGGTACAGGAGACAACCACCATGCTGTTCGTCAACAGGAGCTGCTTTGGAACCACGCCCTCCATGCCCCGAGCTTCCCCAGCTCCATTCTTCGCGCCATTGCGTGAAGCCAGATCAGAACTTCGAAACTCGATGCAGACCCATAGTTCGTGACCCAGATGGGATCCAATGGTCGGGGAGCGGCTCCACAAAAGAGATGGAGTAGAGGGGGCCACTGAACCTGAATTCTTCGAAGGTTCTACGGAGTATTGAGTCAGTTTCAATTCGATATATCGAATAATCCGCAGGTGGCAAAAAATTCGTACCGTAGAACCAATGCTGGAATCCTTCAGTGAATCTGTACTGTACGGCCCATATTTGGCTGGGGAAGGACTAGACTATTCGCTGGTCAAACACAGTCCAAGCAGTTGTTATGATAGTGAGTATGAGAGTATTTGAGTATCTTAGGAAACGGATGAAATGACTATAACGTTACTCGGACTCAGCTTCGAGAGGGATATCTTAAGTCGACCAGACCACTGAGTGAGACAAGACACGTGATTGATTCCTGAGATACCAGGCATACAAGATCTCGGTCGCGATATGATTCTGCCTTGTGTGTGGATGTTTTCACTTTTCACAACGACTATGGGTGGGGATTGTTATTCCTTCTCTTGAGCCCCTGAGTCGGACTCTTCTACTTCCTTCCTCCTACCCCTATCTGTCTCTTCTAACCATTGTCGCGTACCTCCTTCCCCGCTTTCCTTTAATCGGAGGAGACAACGATAACTAGAACGGAATGCAGCAGCAGCAGCACAAAAGACACAAGCAATGTCTTGTGTTCAACCGATGACACGCGGACTGCACACCGCCTGTGTCTCCTATCCCTCCGGGCGGTCTCTCATTCCTTCCGAGTCCGCCTCCGTTCAATCATTGTTCTAATCTGGCCAGGCTAAAGGAGATCAAGGAGAAGCACTTACGCCATGTCGCGCCGTCCCGTGTCGCTACGCATAGAGCGGTAGAGTACGGCTTCCGCGGTGGGGGACGCAGTTGTCTCGGTAATTCGCTCTGACAGCAGATCCCGTCCCTGAGCACGAATGACGGAGGATGAGCGGAAGCTGACGGACAATTAGGCTGCGAAGTCTCTGCGCAGTGTGAAACCGTTGGTATTCAGTAGTACCTACGGAGTATACTCGAGTACTCTTCATCTTTGGTCTATGCTGCTTCAGTCGTAAGCGGCCTGGATTGTGGAGGCTCCCAGCCTTCCCATGACCACACTCCACCACCCTCCACCACCCTCCTGACTCTGTCTCAGGACCCAAGATCGATCTTGGCCCTCAAACTCTCTCGACACAATTCACTACAGAAAGTCTCTTTGCAGTTACCTCCATCCTCGTATCTTGCAATGTTATGGCTGTATACTCAAGTGCAAGAGTCTGGTCAACGGTCGATCGTTATCAGTGGTCACTCAGGATCCCAAACAGCACTGACCCTCACCGTTGGCCTCTGGCCCAATCGCTTCTAGGCCTCCCATCGTTAGTCCCGCATGCAACGACGAGCACGTGTTGTTCCTAGGTTCATTCGGAACCATCATTCCGACCGGCTTGTTTTCTCGTTTGGATGATGGGCAGCTCTTTGTCTGATCCTGGAGGATTGTGATCTACTGACACTAAACTCATTGGTGCGTCCCTTTTGGAGTATAGATCATCCTTTAGCGGCATCTTAGGTCATCTTGGACTCAGCCTGGCACTACTTGGGTCTGGACTTGATGCAAATGGAGCAACAATGGGATGTCATCCAATCTCCAAGGCTCTACTTCAACATCTCTTGCTTGCGAAAGCACAAAATGACGCTTTGACACGCACTATCAACCCGCGCTACCTTCACCTATCACAGCCTCGTCGATGCCATCCCATCCGGGTGGTGATAGTTGCGACCTGTCACATTTTTGACTGGAATACGGGGTATCTTTGGGTAATGGGTACCGTAGTTAGTGGTAAGGCTTGATATGCCGTCGGATTGTCCGTCCCTTAGCAGAACGAACCTTATCAGCACGGGGACGACTATTTCTTTTGCTTGCGTGGGTAGCCTCCAGTGGACATCACCATGAACCCCGTGGAGCTTAGTTACCCCATACGGTATTACGTAGAGTCTCTCCCGTCGACGCAAGGTCCGAAAAAGGATCTGGAGTGTCTGGGACATGATCGACTTCTCCGCAATTCTACCTTTTGAGTGGCTTGTGGCGATCAGACCCGGGAACCGAGTTCGTAAGTGTCATATGTGGACGAATGCGGCCAAAGGAGAGAATGGTGTCTATACCACTTACACCTCCAATACCTCTAGCCAACTAGTACCTGCCTGGTAGTTTCCAGCTACGTAGGTTGTCTGTCAGCTGTCAGTCAGGCTCCGGCGAGCTTCTCCTAATGATTGCCGGGCCGACCACGGAGGCGGCGGTCTCGCATGGCATTAAAGTTCAACACTATCCATATTCGAATCACGCCACCGAAAGAGAGAACATAAGGCCGATCGGCTTCGATGCATAATTGAGCAATGCAGTTCCTCCATTTATCGCAGCGTACAAACCTCAAAGGCTATCTGAAAGTTGAGCAGACCGTTGCCCTTGCATTGCCGATTACCCATGGCCCTCGACGATCCGAGGTGGGAAGGGGGAGGTGTCAAGGGACGGATGAATACGAACCATTGCATCGGACCTGAGTACAGTACAAGGCACATTCCTGGATGGAGTCACTGACAAATAGCCGGGATGTGGTGCGATCGTCTCGAGAGTGAGCTTTGCTGCCGGCAGACATCAGGGTGGTACGGAGTAAGTTGCTGTCCATCGGGCTTGGTAGCGAGCTGCACCCTAGACATGGTTTACTACCTGCAGGTACGGGAGAACACATGGTCGTTCATTGGACACACTTACACTTCTTGACGTTGACTGGTCTGATATCGAGTGGAGCAACAAACAACTTCCTTTGTTATCCTTGCGATAGCTGTCTCGGTCGTCGCTCAATCGAGTCATGTGGTCCATGTCTAGCAACAGGATATGCGTGAAACGACGGAAGTACTAACTAAGTTACTATGTGCAGCACAGAGAGTACAGCACGTACATTTGCCACGTCCTTGGGAGTTCAGCTATGGTGGGTCAAGATGTATCCTTCCCTTCCCTTCTTTATTCGGTGACATCCGACGTGTCACTAGATTCCCAAGTGGCGCTGTGAATCTATCTATTTCGTACGAGGTACGGAGTACACAGTACAGTACTTGCTCATTCCCAGAACTTGCGGTCGCAATTCTTCTTCCATCTTTCCATCCGACTGATTGTCCAACTCCAACAGTGAGGCAATATTCCAGTATACTGTGCGCGGTGCTTTCTCGGCGGAAGACCGGAGTGGGATTTGGTTAAAGTTAACATGCTTCCATGAATGGGCTTGTTCTACCACTAGTGAGGATAAACTGTGCCGTGCGGTCGAATTGTCAGCTATGATCACTAGCCAAATATTGAGACTGCCATCGAGATGTATGCCCAGTGAACCACATGGCAAAATGTATTCATGACCACAATGGACAAATAACAAATCACAGACACCAGGAGACAGATAGTGTATCTCAAGCAAAGGCTACGGAGAATTTCTCTCACGGCGCACACATCAGCCCCTCAAGGCAAGAGAAGTACGACCCGATTGAGGGACTTCCCGGAGTTTAAATTGCCTACTATGGGCCGATCAACAACAGTTTACGGAGTACAGTTACCGGGATATCGTGATCAGTGTACGGAGTACTTGTACGGTTCCAATGGTATGGAAACTGTCATTGCCGACCGCGCGCTCTCCGGGAACCTTGGAACCAAGACCCCAATTTTTGGCTTTATTGATGATTGTGACTTTGGGGGTTGTACCGGTGGTACCTTGATGTGCTGTGCTCTACTTACTATTGCCCTCTGGATAGTATCTGGCTTTTTTTCTTCTACCGAAAGGAGCTGAGGCAATTCAAGAGAATCATCCTCCCGGGAGTGCCATGCCAGAGAGTCCACGGGAAGTAAAGGAGTAAATACTATGTATACTATTGCGAAAGGGAATCAGTAGTTTACACGGTAAGTTAGCTTTGCCACCATGGAGATTTTGGTGGCCTGGGGCTCCTGGGAGAGTCAAAGATTTCCACATCATAAGCTTCTGCCAGACCACCAGCTAGTTAGGTTTTTGAAGGTTAGATATGAACATGAAAATTCGGTGAGTGACCCAATTTCTTGAGTCTAAGAGTTTATCGAAGTCAGTGGCAGAGAGGTAGACAGAGAAGGGGGGAAGGAAGGAAGGAAGGGAGAGACCGAGAGAGACCGAGAAACCCCAAGCCAAAAAAAAAAGGTGCCTGGCCCCAGATGCTGGGCAGTCACAGACAGGCCGCTTCTGCTCCACTCCCTCCCTCCTTTCCCAAAAGTACCACTACCACCACCACTACACGGACCCCCCCCCTGTCGGCATCAATGCAGGTCATCTCACACTCTCACACACACACCTCTCGGTGGGACAGCGCAAAACCGGCTTAGATGACTGCATCCTGCATCCAGGAAAAGGGAGCAATTAATTGCTGATATTAACATTAATTTGTATTCTGTTTGCTGAGTGGCCAGGGGATGGGCCCGTGGTTATTCTTATTTTAGTACATATGTATTCGCCAATGTATCCGCCAATGTATTCGCCTTCTCATCTTATTTTTTTCTCTTTGGTTTTTTTTTTTTTTTTTTTTTTTTTATCGTTTTCCTCCAGGGCCTTTCTTCCATCTGGCACAGTCACAGTTGCTAGGTTACAAGTTCAATTAGTACTAATACCTCCACACAAAGTACGGAAGACTAACTCTCTTACTGATGGCGACCGTTGCTCATAATCGAGGGAAACGCATTGTTCTTGATCAATCACCATCATTCCGCCGCCCGGGAGCTTGTTACCTGATCAGGCAATCCGTCATCACACTGTCTGGGCGAGGGACAGTACGTACACTACTAGGTAGGTACAGTACCTCAGGCTTGGAGCTAAGCATCTCATATGCCGCTTAGGAAGACTCGCTGCAGCTAAAGGTTCACATTATCGAGGTTTACCAAGTATCTTTGGCAATAATTAATTTAGCACAAGCATCGGGATCGAATTCCGTATGCCCTGAGCCCATCACGCCCAGTTTGAAACCAATAGGGAGCACCTCCATGATATCAGGGTTGGTGCTGGGAAGAGCTGCCTGGGCTGCGGCAGGCAGATCCTAACCGTTTAGGCGGGACTCAAAAGGTTAGCTGCATCTGGCGGCCAAGAGAGCAGATCAACCTAGAATGGGAGAATTTAAAAAAGGATCCTTGAAATTGGGGAGTAACATCAGAGACAAGTAATCTTTGAGATTGAGAAGAGGTGGAGCAATAGAGATAATGGGAAAAGAAAAGTAAAATAGAAGTAAATAAAAAAATAAGAAAACTGGAGAAAAGACAAGTTAAAAAAAAGGGTATGCTCTAGACTGGAGCCGGGGAAAGTGCACGGGAAATACTGTAGAGAGACGTGTTGCGCAATGTGACAAGGCCATGGGGAGAGAGACATATTAACAGTAATGATTCTGACAGGCCGGGATGGTTTATCCTTATCACAATCCTTCATCCTTTCTTTTTGCCTTACCACTAAGTTACCTACAGACGGACTACAGACGGACTACAGACTATAGAGTCCCCAGGTTAAGTTACTATGTACTGCATTAAATAAAGGGCCAATTGTATAGTAACCTTCTTCTTCTTCTTCTTCTTCTTCTTCTTCTCACTCATACACATACTCTCAATAATCTCACTCTTTCTATTGTCTCTTGATCGCCTACTCCAAATTCTTGTCCTTTTACCCAAAAGAAACCCACATACGGGGAACCGATCGCCTGCTCCACGTCTCGATTGAGTCAGGGATGTGCTGCTGGAATATCCACCGGTTCTGTGCATACTGAATAAACCACCTTTGGAGCCACTATTCGCCTTCCTAGAACTCTCTAGACCCCGTCACCTCGTCGACTAAACCTCTGAACTAACTAAAAAGAAAATTAAAAAATATCAACGACTAAATAGTAGGACATTTACAAGTGCCTACACTACTGTGATCTAGTTTGGAGTCTGGAGAACTCCTGGCCCGGTGGTTTGCCTCTGTCCGATCCCCCTCCTCAATTGCTACTTTGGGCTCCTCCCTCTTCTAACCTGGAAACTCTTTTCAACCCCCCCCCCCCCCTCATATTATCACTTTTACATCGTCCACTCCTCCACATACACATACACACACACACAACTCTCTCTTCTTCTTCTTCTTCTTCTTCTCACTCCCACTCCCTCTCTCTTTCCGCCGCTGTTTTATTGACCTTCCTTTCCCTTTCGTTCCCTCTTCAGTACAGATCTCAGCTTACTTACTGTATTACTATACCGCATTTACTTGTGCCGCATTGCATAAATATTATACCTGCAGTCAGTCGTCTTGCGACCACCCACCGCCGTGGAGATTGCGATCATTCATTCAATCATTGCTGCTGGTGGCAATTGGAAGACTCGATACCAAATCTACATCCTCGGGCGTTACGGTCTGCATCGCATTCATTTGGGCTCTTTCAGTGGTGCTACTGGCTCTGTCCTGTCTTAGATTCGACACGGCCCTTGCGTGTCTCCTCAACCAACCCGCCTCAAACGATCGCGCTCGCGCTCTGTCGTCATTGTCACTGCAATCTGCGTCGATCGACCTCGCATTCGTTGTCCGGACCGTGCTCTCGCTCACACGCCCGGAAGGTCTTGCTCAACTTGCCCTGTCCTTTTTGGGGTCGCATCGTGGTCCTTGCGTTTGAAACCCCTCCACCACGACCCTCGTTGCACGCTGGTCCCTGCAATAAAATAAGAAATTGACTTCGGCAATCGAGACCTTGAGAGCCCGCGGCTGTTATTCGCCCTACCGTTCCCTTATTTGGGAATGGTTGTTTGTTGTCCCTACTTTCGAAAGCACTGCAATCTCCCCGCCCTCGTGCGCAACCTCGCTCCTCGTTTTTGATCCGGCATCAAGGATTGTGTCTTTAACTACTGGCACTCCATCGACTCGCCCTTCGAACCACCAATCTTCATTGTACTCTCACCGTCACGCTCCTTTCATCAGATCCTTCGTTCTTCGAGATCGCGTCGTAGGTGCGTTAGCAACCGGTTGCCCTTCCCCAGCATTCCTTCCAGGCTTCTTCCCAGGATTAGGGCATTCTCCGGGAGATATGCAGAACCATTCACCCCCTCCCAAACATCCTCCCAAACACTCCTGCCAGCCCTCTACCAAGAAAAGCACGCCGTCACTACTGACGTGGGTGAAAGGCTCGCACCCTGTGCTCTCTGACTAACCCCTTGGACAGGTTTCCATCACGATTTTCGTAACCTCGACCGGTTAATCTTTCGAGATCACCCGCCTGGCTTGGTCCGCTGGTATGATCTCTTCTTGAATTCAACGTTCGACGGGCTGTTCGCACTGCACTTCATTACGACCTAGCTGGAAATGCTCTCCATTTCTCCATCCGCTTAAGAGTTGGGCAGTGACCTGTGCGTCTGCGTCTGACCAAGCCTACACTCAAACTCAAAGAGGCATTGGACTATCGCTGCAAAGCGTACCGCAGTGAGAATGGATCCTCCAGAATCACCCAAACGACATATTGCCCCCCTAAAAATCGAAAAAGGGCACTCGAACTTTCACATGAACCGCTCCTATTCGGCTCAACATCGCCTCGAGATGAGCCCTCCTTTGACGCCCTACAGTGGGGGAGACGACAACTCGGAAAAACCGAGGAATGTCTTTCACAATTATCTTCGCGCGTTCTACCCTTACCACCCGTCGGGCAATGTATCCCCGTCAACTGTCACCCTCCCGCTGGATCAGGGCGACATTATCCTTGTTCACTCCGTTCACACCAATGGCTGGGCCGATGGCACCCTGCTAGATACAGGCGCCAGGGGCTGGTTACCCACGAATTATTGCGAAGCATATGATCAACAACAAATGCGCCCGCTGCTCAAAGCATTGACTGACTTCTGGGATATCATTCGAGGCGGGTGCCGGCTTGCCATAAATGAGACCGGCAATCAGGACCTTGTGCGAGGCTTGATTGCCGGGGTTCGCTATCTCTTGGTAGGTTTCTGCCATGCAAATCAAGTGTCCCCTTTCGGCTGACATCACTCAAGCAAAAATCCGAATGCCTGACCCGCGACTGCATGCTGGTCACTAACCATGACGGGTTGCGCAGGAACCGCAAAGGGTTGCTGGCGGATCTATCGTCTCTGGTCCGAACAACCAAGAAGTTCCAAGAAGTTGCGACCAAAAGTACGATGCAGGATGATATTGACTACTTGGTGGATGAGATGCTGCTCAAGGCATTTCGAATTGTGACTCGTGGCGTTCGTTTCCTCGACGTGTGGAATGAAGAGGTTGGATTGAGTAGGACGATCGCCGAATTGGAGCAACAATCAACACGCTACGACCTTTCGCCTCGAACGACCACCGAGACGAAGCCAGTAGCGGAAACTGCCTACTCCGAGGCAGAGGGGGAGACTGAGCGGAACGAGTCCAGATTGCTCAACCGCAGCCGACTAGACATGAGTCGAGCATCCACCCACATGGACGATGCGCAGCCGGCACGATCTGTTTCGGTGGCCACCAAACGAATCTCCATATCCCACCGAGTGTCGTACTCGGGACCCGCTGCCGCGGCCCGGAATCTCAATCTAGCGTCGGAGCGACTGAACTCGTCATACGATGCCTTTCTTGGCGTGTTGGGCTCGTTCATTGGCTTACATCTGCAGTCCCGGTCGTCAACGGAACTAGTGGTGACCACGGAGCAGTCCGTGCGCGCCTGCCGGGCTTTACTAACCGTCATCGAGGCCGCTTGTGAGCATGACCCACAGGGCAGTGCGTTGTTGGAGCAAGCCAGAGACGCTATGTACGAACGTCTATCTGAATTAGTGTACGCTGCGCGGGACGCCTTCCGCCCAGCTCACTCCCCCGACGATGAACTAGTTTTTTTGCCCGATGAGGGGAAGCGCTTGGTGGATGCTGCCACGGACTGTGTCCGCGCGGCGGGGAACTGTCTGGCCAAAGCGCGCTTGATGCTAGAGGAGTGTGGCGACTTTGAGCTCGAGGCCATGCCGCAAGATACGGCCCCTGCGGCGATAATGCTGCCAGACCTAAACCTGACTCCGCAGCCCCCGCAGCCTGACGCTTTCGACAGCAACTCAACCCGCCCACAGGATGTCTCACTTCGATTGCCCCCTCCTCCTTTGCAGATCCCCAACTCGACTGATGCTGCTTACTCCTCCTCTCCACCAGGACTGACTGATGACAGCACCCCCTCTTCTTTCCAATCGCGTGGTGGAGCAATCACTCCAGCCGCCGCTAGCACCGACGTGTCATTCCAGTCCACAAATATCCTTTCGTCGAGCTTGGACAAACTCTCATTCTCTTCTCATGACACGCAACCATTCGAGTACCGGAATAGTCAGCTCAAGTCTGAGCCGAGTGAATCTTTCGGCCGTGGGGTAACAAGCAATGGAAGCAGCTTCACGTTCAACAGCCGTCTTCGTGATTCAGAAATGAGCGGGGTTTCGCAAACCTCGACACGAGCTACGTCGCCAGATATCGGAAACAGCTACCAGACTCCGTGCTTGCGAGGCAGCTTGAGCCATTCCACGCTGGCCGAAGAGCATGAAGAGACCGAGGCCAACGTTCTTGAGCGAACCTACGCCCACGAGCTGATCTTCAAAGATGGTCAGGTGATGGGTGGCAGCCTTCGTGCCCTTGTCGAAAGACTTACAGCGCATCAGTCAACCCCGGACGCCATGTTCGTTTCGACCTTCTACCTAACCTTCCGCCTGTTCGCGACGCCTTTGGACTTTGCCGAAACTTTAGTGGATCGGTTCAACTACATTGGTGACACACCCCACGCCGCAGGTCCTGTTCGTCTTCGTGTATACAATGTTTTCAAGGGATGGCTCGAGTCGCACTGGCGACATGACTGCGACAATACTGCACTCGACTACATCACCGGATTCGCCAATACAAATCTTAGATACAACCTGCCTACTGCCAGCAAGCGCCTCTTGGAACTTGCGGAGAAGGTCTCGATGGTTCATGGCCCGGTCGTGCCGCGTCTGGTTTCCTCCATGGGAAAAACAAATACTGCGACTGCCCAATACATTCATCCAGATACCCCGCTTCCCCCGCCCATCTTGGGCAAGAAGGAAGTGGCGCTACTGAAGCAGTGGAAGAGTGGGGAAAGCAATATCACAATTCTTGATTTCGACCCTCTAGAACTGGCTCGCCAATTCACCATCAAGGAATCGCGAATCTTCTGCGCCATACTACCCGAGGAGTTACTTGCGACCGAGTGGACGAAAAAGTCCGCCTCGCTGGCGGTCAATGTCCGCGCCATGTCAACCTTATCAACAGATTTGGCGCACCTTGTGGCGGACTCGATACTCCAGCTGGAGGAACCGAAGAAGCGTGCGGCTATCATCAAGCACTGGGTCAAGATCGCCAACAAGTGCTTGGAGTTGAATAACTACGACTCATTGATGGCCATCATCTGCTCTTTGAACTCGTCGATGATCTCGCGTCTCAAGCGGACATGGGAGGCTGTGTCCCAGAAGACGAAGACTACTCTCGAGTCTCTTCGTGTAATTGTCGACGTCTCGCGAAACTACGCGGTTCTTCGTCAGCGTCTCCAAAACCATGTGCCACCTTGCTTGCCGTTTGTCGGCACCTATTTGACAGACCTGACGTTTGTCGACCACGGCAACCAGCCGCTCCGCTCCCTACCCACGGACGATGGAGAAATGGCCGTGATCAACTTTGATAAACACATGAAGACGGCGAAGATCATCAGCGAATTGCAACGCTTCCAGATTCCATACCGCCTTACGGAAGTGCCAGAATTGCAGGCATGGATGCAGAACGAGCTGGTTCGGGTTCGTTCCAACGGTGAAAAGAGTTTACAGACGTTCTATCGCCGGTCGCTCATCCTCGAGCCCCGTGAGGCGCCTCAGCAGCAGCGTACATTGCAGACGGAGTCCAGCTCCTCCTCGATCCTAGAGAATGCCAAGGACAAATTCGAATTCCTGTCGTGGACGCACCCCTCGAAAACCAAGTCGGTAGCGACAAATGGCTGATTCAGGACAACCTGAACCAGTCGGGACGGCCAGTTACGATTTACGAATCATTTTCAATTCATGCCGACACGGACTTAGCACTATACTCCCTTTTATTCTTCAAAATTTCGATATTGTCATTATCCTCGCACATTTTATTGTGGATACCTCATGATTCCATATTGTCAACACTTCGGAGCTGCCCGTGTGATTCACCTATCAACCAGGAGGGGTGAGGGGATTCTCCTACTAAAAAGAGACAATGCAGTATATCACACAGTGCAATCCTTTCCTGCACAGGGATGGCACATACAAAACAACAATACCCATTTCATTCGGACCTTTTTATACAAGCTACCTCGCGGTTCAGACGAAGTGAACATTTCCTCGACTGACTACTTTCTTTTCATCACGTTTGATTCGCTGCAATGGTACTTCACTGAACATGCCAATTTCATGAATTTGTTTCGTCATTGGCTGGATCGGAGCACTGCGGCCTCCCTGGTAATGACAGACCTGTGTTATTATCGGTGCCACTTACTTTATATTTTTCTTGTTTTGGTTCCTCATTCTCTGCCTTATATTTACGGATTGGCTCAGCATCCGGTCTCGGTCGCATTGCATTGGAAATGTACGGTTCTAATCAGGTGTGGATTATGGATACTGGAATTGGGCATTCGCATGGAAAAACTTTGGGTACTTAGTTATTGGGATGGATTTGGGATTTTCCGGACCGGTCTGGCTGGCACATGGGAGGACGAACTGTATCATCTTATCCTGTACATATTTGGGGGCTTACGGCTAATGCAACCTGGTCCCGTGCTAATGAACAATCACTTGTGATCATAACCGATTATTTTTCTATTCCTCCGGCGGAGAATGTAGGTTGTGTATATAGAGCTATGGGTATTTAGTCGGTTCCTTCCACCGAAGGAGTTATCGGTATTATCCAAGACCCCGCCACCTTTGATACGCCTCGGCAAACCCGCCACCGTTGGAAGCCTCATTGCAAGCATATTCGTCCGTTTGACCCCATGCCAGGTCGGAACCCAGGCCACGGGGAGCGGACGCATCAATGTCCAAGATGGGGATCATGGATGGTCGTCCATGCGCGCACTGGAATGGAAACGTACAGCCTGCCAATCGGGACACCAGGCCCTGGCACTCTTCGACGGTCAAAACGTCGTTGAACATGATTGCCGTGCGGCAAGCCCGCGAGTTCAGCAGATCGATGATCCCCCGGGGACAAGTGTCCAGCCTGCCGACCCAGCTGCTGTCGCTGGCGGTCGTAGCGCCATGGTGAGTGTCTTGCCAAGTACTAGGCCGGGATTCGCCCCGACTCCAGCCCGTGGGAAGACCCCAGCCACCACTCTCCTCCCGGTGCCAGATTTCCCCACGGACCAGTTGTGTGACTAGCTCCGGTTCCGCGCGACACCTCTCGGCAATGAGCACGGGAAGTGCATGCACGAAGACGAATGCCTTCGTATCTCGGGGTCTTTGTTCGATTGAGTACTCAACGCCCCAGTGACTGTAAAATTGTCGGTATCTTTTGAACACCGAGGTCTGCGACGCGGGGATTTCAATCACGATCGCACTGTCGAGTCGAACGGATGGAGGGGTGCCA
Organism: Aspergillus fijiensis CBS 313.89; assembly: GCF_003184825.1. Lineage (NCBI taxonomy): Eukaryota > Fungi > Ascomycota > Eurotiomycetes > Eurotiales > Aspergillaceae > Aspergillus > Aspergillus fijiensis. The sequence goes on along the minus strand of NW_024469058.1, from coordinate 97,585 downwards.
GTCGGCGCGGTTGGGAGGAAGGATGCGAGAAGAGCCTCGACGCGACAGCGCTCATCAGCAGCATGTTGATCGATTAAAACTAGGGTTTTATTTGGGTTGAATACAGAGGGACCAATCGCGGCAAGGATGAACTTTCTGTCGACCTGGGCGATAATTTGGGACTTCTTGAGGTCGTGCTTCCGAAGTTTACCACGATACTTAGCCACCCCAAGGGTGTCTGGACGAAAGAGATTGCTCGGAGTGGCTGTTCGATGACTCGTATTGATATCGAAGATGTCGATGGCCTTTTCGGGCCGGCCGAAAACCGGGGGTTTCCAATCGCCCAAAAGGTTCTCGACCCATGCATTTCGGGCTGGTTGTATGGCAGCCGACTTGGGCCGGTCTTGGTCTTCCAGACCCCGCTTCGTCCATAGAGACCCGGTGGATCGGGGCCTCAGGGCAATGGCTGAAGAGCCAGCGCCAATGGATTGGCCGGTTCGGGAATTGATCATGTGGCTTCGACCCGTATAAGGGTCAATCCACGCGGCAATCGGATCAAAATGTCCGTCGGGTGAGTTGGTCTCACCGAAAGCCTCATCGTGGCTTCGTTTTTCGGGGCTTTGTACAATAATCGTGTCATTAGGAGCTGGTTCAGATGGCATTACTGGCTTTGGCAAATAATTTCGATGAAGAGGGACGTTCGGCTTAAGGACTCGCGCAGTTGCACTAAGATCTTTCGAAATGATGCTGGCACTCTTTACTCTGGTCCAGTTTCCGAAGTGGTGACTGACGGTCATCGGTCGCCGAAGATCACGTAGCTTTATATGACGGTTCAAAGGTTCTTCGGTGCTATAAGCTGTATTTGAGCATTGAGCTTCATGACCTGAGGTCCTCGAGCTCTTCTTCGGCGACATCTTTCTCTTCTTTCTTACACGCGGCCGTAGACCCTGTTGATCAAGGAACTCGTTAAGCATGGCTCCAAGGACGTCTAAGATGTGCTGGACATATTGAACTGCCTCGGGAGCACCTTCGGCATCGCAGTCGAGACTGTTGCACTCCTCAGAGGTGATCCGTATGTAGAACATGGGCCACCTGGTGCACTCCTTGGGAGAAGCCTTCGCCAGTGTCTCATAACCACTCCTAAGGACCTCATCTTTGGCTCGTAGAGGCGCTGGAAATTTGGCATTATCAAAGTCGGACAAGGCAAATAAACGATTAATCTCGGTATAGAAGATATTCGCACTGCTTTGTGGTAGCACGGGAATTACTCCCAAAGAAAGAAACTGGACCTTCTTCGTGGTGCTAGGAATACGCGATATAGCGGCCTGGATTTGAAAGCCAGGTACACTGGCCGACACGACATCCCAGTGCTCAGTATTTCGAGCTTCCACCAGACCAGCCTGGAACAGAATAGTGTTGATGCGCTGAAGATCCAACGCTGATTCTGCCTCGTGGCTTAGAGTCTTCGGGCATAAAGAGAGCTTCTTCTCTCCACTAGCGTCCATGACCACAAGTTTGATTAGTTGATTGTTTGCTAGCATAAGGGGCACAAGTAGCTGCCTGAGGTCATCCCATTGTCTCTCCACCTCTTCAGACTTCTGCAGAGCTAATGCACGACTCTTTACTCGTACTGGCAGATTGCCAAACAAATCGTTCACTGTTATACTGGTGCCGTGATTGCTGAATCTAAGTCCCTGATAACTCGGGGCTGGAGTCAGTCGAACGACTGGGGTCGCATGGTGGAATACAATAGTATTTGTGCTTGTATGCCGAAAATGGCGGGATGTTATGGTCAACATTGACAGAGCCGAAAGTGAGGCTAAGAATGAGCCTCGGTGACCGTAGACATCTCGCTCTGGGCCAAGCCGGGAGGTATCTGTGCTTGAGGTAAGCATCAAGGCTTCAAGAACGACGGCCTAACGTACGGTGGGCTTTGCCTAAACCACCACTTGGATGAAATTCCAATGGTGGTATGCCATCTCCATCGTCCTCCACTATGCAGCCTCCGCGCAAAGCATCGACCGTGATATACACTGTTCGAGCATTTGCATCCAAGGCATTCTTGATTAAGTCCAGGATCACCCCCTGAAGAGTTGTAATCGCCGTCGACGATTTCAATTTGGCCACTGCAGATGGTGGCAAGGGTTGGATTCTCGGGCCATCCGGATTCATCGCGGCGAGTAGGTAAGTAAACAACCAGCATGTTTCCCGGGTCACATAGCTAGTCGCGCTTGCTTGGAGCAGCGAGGCCTTTCTAGAGGATACCGAGCACTCATCTGGAAAGCGAAGATGTAGAGAAACACTGTTCTAATCCAAAGCCACTTGAGCCCATGGTGTCTTCGGAGAAGGAAGCGGCGGCAGGATGATGTGATATCGCCTATCAAGCACGTGGTGATAACGGTCGATAAGCCTAGTACTGAGTAAGTTAGTACACACTCCGAGTGTCTTCTTTGGGCCGACGGCCAGTATCACGTGCCCGGCCTGAGGAACTCCTGACTTGCCTTCATCAACAATGAATGCTCGGTTGAACTTCGCTATTGCTACGTCTTCTTGATCAGCGATTTCTCGTCATATTCATTCAAAGCGCCTTCACTTGATCGGGACGTTCCGCCTACGATCGCTCCGCCTTTCCCACTTCCAGCTCATTCGATACATCGCCCTTCCCTCTTCCACCCCCTCCACCCCCCTCCCGGGCTCAATCACTCGTTCTGCGGCGTCCCTTTGATCGATCGATTACCAAAAACTCCGTCTCAAATTCTCTTTAACGGCTCAAAACAGCCCCTCGATAGTCTCGGTACCTTTCCGTACGACGACCTTTGAAAAGAAATACAATCTATCCTCTGGGAGGCCCGAACCATGGCCACAACAGAGGGACCCGCCAGGGCGCATGGTGCGCAAAGCAATTCCCCAGTGTTCTGTTTCTCCTCCAACTGTCTAACGCATGATTCTGGGAAAGATCGCAATGGACGCCGTCATCCCTTCTCCAGTTGGATGAAGCGGCTTGCTAGTTTAAAACATTCGACCGATTCAGGTTCCAACCGTTGGTCTCACAAACGCCATGCGACGCCGAAACACAAGAACCGCAATTCGAAGAATAACCCCTACCCACTTTCTGGAAATAACACCGCTGCCAATCCCTGTGGTGACAACATCAGCGATGCTACTGCATCGAATTTCAGCGCCGAAACTGACGGGCAATCCGGCTCTCGAAGCGAGCCCTCTATCACATACTCCTGTTACGAGCACCAGGTTCCCGCCACCAGTGCTAAATCTACGGCACCCACCATCTCCACAAACGGTGACACAGCCATATCGGACGCAGCTTATTCGAAGGCAGGTACAATGGTCACGGCCGGAGGAGGGATCAGTTCACACGGTGGGGGCGAAGGAAGCACCTTTTCATCCCCAGCGCCATCCGTCCGGTCTCTAACAACCACCTTGACCACGGTTCAGTCGGCAGCACCATCGGGCCACCTCTACAATCCGCAGAATCACCACCATGGTCTTGCTCACACCAACTCCTTGCAGAATCATGCGACGCAGCAGGTTCAATTTTCTCATCAATTTCCCTCCTCGCCGGCCACGGCGGTCCCGCCCCACCTTACTCCTCACGGTCACTCGGTTACTTACAGCTCCGCGACGGCGAACAATCTTCTCACCGACAATGCATCCATACTTACACTGGCGTCTTCCTCCAAGCGACGGCGTCGTAACTCCTTAGATACCAATGCCTCGGTGCGCGCCTTGGCCCCGTCCTCAGTCTTTGGTGGTAGTCGGGAGAGTCTGCCTCTGAGTGTTCTCAGCGGTACTATTGGAGAGCAGCCTTCCAATACCTCCTCGCTCAATGCTCCAGGCGTTCTTAATCGTCCTAGCTTGGTCGGTCTTGCCAGCGTAGAGCGCGCCAGCGTCTACTCAGCCTCAAGCGCTATCCCGTTGGCTGGTGAGCGCGGCAATTTTCACAAGGCCGCCACCACGGCCGGGGATACCGCGAGCACTATGAGTGTGTCCCATTCGCATAGCCGTCATGATAGTAACGCAACCAGCGTTACCGGCGCTGGCCCCGGGAATGCGTGGTCAGGGCCATCCCAACAGCAGCAAGCGGCCGTAACGGGGCGCATCAGCCGTCGCAGCTCAGGATGGGGCGAAATCAACGGCGACGAAAGCGATGAAGAGAAGCTTCCCGAACGGAAAGCAGGTGAAAGTGAGGAGGCTATGGCAGAGTCCACAATCAGAAAGTCAAGGCAGCAGCTTGATGGGTTGCTGCTTGAGAAATAGCACACTTTCTCTCGCATTCCCATGACATGGCCATGGTTCTCTGACCGCTATTTACCTCACATGCCTTTCCTTTTATCGTCCGCTCACCAGGTTATCGCAACGAAGTTACGCAACGCCAGATAAGAGACTCCATGACAGTGACATTGATTCCCACGGCTTCGCTACATTCTATTTCCACAGTTCATCTTTTTCCTTTTTTTTTTTTGCTCTCGCCCGTGCCAACCATTTCTTTGATTGCAGCCCCACCACATAATGTCTTGTATGCGAAGGGGAAAGGAGCGGGGCTATTGTATTCCCTTCAAGGTGTTCGGGAGTTATAGCTTGGGGTTCGCCGACAACCTTTCATTTACTTGTGTTTCTTTCATTCTTCAAGCGGCGCTTCGGGTTATGGGAGGAGTTTTAGACTGATATGGGGGGTTCATTGCTGCTTTCCGTTGAGACATGTAAAGAATGAACTCATGCCTCTTCGTGGATCGGTGTATATCATTCGATCCATAATTACGCCCCACACGTACACCCAATCTTTACACGTAGATCGGCCGAAAGGAAGAGAGAACCGTCCTCCCCCTGCGGCATGGTCGTTATCCGGTCTCAAAAACATGGGCCAGTGGCTAGTGAATCTTGATAGGCAGGGTACTTCTGAAAGGTGAACTGAGATAACATTGCTTTGGTATCATTCATTATCATATACTTTTATAAAAGGGGACAAATCACAATGAGCTAAACCAGCTGGGATTCTGTACTGCAGGTGTCTGCCCTTAGCAAATGAAATAGCACGTTAATTTCCCCACCGCCCGAGCAAACCACCTCCATCATAAACAGGCTCCGCGTACGCCGAACACTTTCCACACACGCACACCAACCAATATTAACATAGAGCATGGCAAGAAGGAGGACACGAGCGGGGGGAAGAGCGTGAGGGAGGTCCCTTGCATGGATGTAAACATCTACAGGAAGAGAAGTGGGGAAGGGCGAAGAAATCAGGATAAGACTAGGCATGCTCGCACGCGAATGGAAGAGTAAACAAGAGAATCAATACTAGGCAGTGCCTACGCCGATCTTGGAGTCAGAAGTACTCCGTTCGCTGTCCTTCTGCTGTGAGGCGAGGAACTTCTGGAACATGATGGCAATATCGTTCTCCGACTTTTTGGCCTCTTCTGAGGTCTGCCCGTTCTTCTCTGTGATGAGGTTCTTCAGCCACTGGTTCTCCAACTCCAGGGCTGTGACGCGAGCCTCCAATGCGGTGTTCTTTTCCGTGGTCTCCTTGACGGTCTTCTCGAGAGCTTGCTCGCGCATCTTCTTCTTCACACGGAAGCGGGCGCTGGCGGCGGTGTTGCGCCGGCGCTTGTCTTCCTCCGCCGCGATGCGGGCGACCTCTTCGACGCTCATAGGTGGGACCTTCTGGGTGTTCTTACGCTTCGGCGCGGTGGCAGACGTGGAGGAAGTGGTAGCAGGAGGTACAGCGGTAGCAGCGGGAGGGGACATCGATGACGATGACTGCGGAGAATGTTGCGAAGACGCCTGACTCGGAGCCGGGTTCACATTGTAGGGTGCATTCGGCAAGGGCGGCAGAGCGGAGAACTGTGGGTTGCGAGGTGGTGGCACAGCTTGAGTGTTGACCGCATTCACATTGGAGGATGGAATGTCGTTGACATTGCCGAAGCCTTTGAAGCAGAAATCAGTGATAAGTCCAGGGACAGTTGTAACTATCAGCCTCGCAAGACAGAAACGCAGAAGGGAAGAAGAGCAGCATTGGGTCCAGACAAATCGCCAAGACGGCTCGTTGAGAGCCCAAGGCAACCCTCAAATGCAGCCTCCGATGCGATGTCACGTGGTATTGCGCAATTAGAGGTGCGGCTCGCGCTATGAATCCCAGAGGCAAGACTACTGCACGTTTTGCGATCGTCGCACAGACGATGGGATCTCATGCAGGTGGCGAGCCAATCAGGAGATGTGCAAATGGTGTGCTTAATCTAGGCAGAGCAGCTGGTATAAAACCTGTGCTCGTGGTATGATCCTAGAGGGGCAAGAAATGTTTCTGAAGGAGGGCAGGGAAAATGGGACGCAGAGCATGAGAGTGAGCTAGCGCGGGCAGAGACAACGATATCCACGGAGGATGAGTTGGCTCAATGCTCAGGCTTCTGAAAGGCAATGCAAAGTGACTCTTTCCAAATGGCCAGTTTGATAGGATATTCAGTCGCATCATATGTCCAACTCCAGGATGAAAACGAGGCGGCAAGAAACGACGATTCCCTACTCACCTCCCAGAAGATTCAAGAAATCCATGTCGGAGTTGGCATCCTGAGCGGTCTCCCTCTTCACTGTAGTCTTATCCACCGAATCAAAAGCAGGCAGGTTGATGTCGCCAAAGTGGTCGAAGTCAAAAAACTCGGTGTTGGTAAACAACGAGAGATCGGCATCGAAGTTGTAGGATTCTTGCTGTTGCTGCTGCATAGCCTGATCATATGGCGAAGGGATGGCATTCAGATCTTCCAGGTATTGGGAAAAGTTCGGAGCCCGACGGCCGTTGAATTCAGACATGGTGTTGGATTGAGGTGGGCCGTGGCCTCTGTGTGTCTCGAATTTACCAGGCGGCGAAAGCAATGGAGGTCATTCAAGACGACAATACCGACTTCGTTTTATGGCTGAGCCATGCAATAGATTGAACTCGTGGATTATCCGACGTGGATAGAAGTAGACCGGAGACGATATGATAGTGGAAAGCCGGGTCCGAGGAAGTGAGATGGGGCTCACGAGCGCTTGATTGAGTCGACGGCGTTTGGCGATAATCGATAGAGATTGATTGTCGGGAGTTGGGTTGTCGATGGGTTGGGTGGATGGGGTCTGTGGAAAAGAGAAAGAATAGAATAGATTGAAGAGGGTGAAAGAGCGAAATGGGCGGGCGGCGGAGGAGGGTCAGTGGAGGGTTCGGGTTGAATTCATTCCAATGTGGGACGCGCGGGAGGCCGAAAAAGGGCACTGGCCACTGGGTAAATTCAATGATTACAGCGGGGCGGGGGTGTGAGTGGGTGGTTTGATTATTAAGACTCGTGGGAAACTCCCGTAGGTAGCCTGTAACTTACGGAGTATTGTAAGACTAAGTACTACTAGGTAGTAACTACTCGTACTTCGAGTACTTATCAGTAGGAATCAGTCAGTTGCCCGCGGTCAACGACTAATACAAGTGACTAACACCACTGCACCACACCACCACTTCCCGTTTGACTTTCTTTCAGCCTTCCATTCAGTCTTGTCTTTTGTTCTCTTCGTTCTCTTCTTCAGAACTTCTGCATCATCATCATCTTGTAGACTCAATGTAATCATTAAGCAACTAACTACTAACTACTCAGTATACTGAGTATGTCTGGCTACGCAAGTCCTTGAATTCCTCCTCTTTCCTGCCTTGCTTGCGTCGCTCTCGCCACAGCGCCGCCGCCCTTCCGGATCATGACATCGAAGCCGAGTCATCCTCGTTTCAGTGGCCGAGATCGGCTTGCTTTTTGGGGTTGGGGTTGGGGTTCCAGTTGTGGTAGGTTCCAGTTTCCACGAGCCCTGCCCGGTTTTGAGTTCCAACTTCGAAGGCCTTGGGTAGATTATTATTAATCCCTCTTCTCCCTCTTCTCCCTCAATGAAGTCAGTTTGTCGACACCGCCGGCGGGCAGACCCGAGGCTTTTTCCTTTTACTGTTTGCTTAGGGTTGCAGTGCAGAAGGTCTAGTTGGGAAGTGAGTTCAGCCAACCAATCGACTTCAGTACACCCAGACGGCGTCTGCCACAGTGCTTATGGTTGGCTCAAGCTGGACGCTTATGGTCGAAGTGGTCTAGTATCGCTAATAAGGTAACTTATCTAGAACACTCATAAACTAGACTCGCAGAGGAAATCTTTCCTTCTCCGTCCGTTTGCTGCTCCACTTTTCCCCTCGTATGCATTCTCAAAGAAGTATTCCCATCCGCCCGTTGAGTCTGTTTTAGCCCGTAGCGCAGTTATTTCGGTCCGAAGTGTCCCTTAGGTGTAAGTAAAAGAGACGTAGTTCGTACTGTACTTGGTAGCCTTGCCCTAAGTCTAAACAACTTTCACACACCATTGTCTTCTATCCGACTGACAGTGATTCACGAAGGAATTCAGGATTTATAATCACCCCAATCAGTTGTGAATCTAAGCCCTTCAGCAAACTTCTTTGTCCCACTCGTTCATGCCGAAAACAGTAAGGGCAACGGCAATATGATAAGACCGACTGCAAGTCCGGTCTCTTATCGCCACGTGACTCTAGTTTGTTGATGCCCCAGGAATCCCCAAACTTGGTCGCGTTCGCATCACGACTTTCGGGCCCCCGACCAACATAGAGCCAAGGTAGTTTGGGGCTCGTCATTCACAACGCCTACATTGTGCAACCTTGTCATGTATACCGAACTCGGTTCTTAATACTATATCCAGTCGCCAGTCACAATGGCGCGGTCCAAAGCAATTCGTGCTCCCACTACTGCCAGTCTTCCTAGCAACCTTCGCATACCTTCTTCCACCCCATCGCTGGTCAAGACGTTTGGCAAGCTTACTCGCCAGGCTTTACTTGACCTTGTCTTCCAGTGGCTTGAGGATGGCAATGTCCAGCACTTTCCGCCATATCTCCAAGCCAACGAAGGCAGCAAAAGGGAAGAAGAGGGTGATGACGACGGACTCCGTCCCTATCCTGCTGAGCGGACTATCAACGGGGTTCGCAACGCCTACCAGGAGCTGCAGTTTCGGAAAGGGGGGAAACGCGAAGTCATAGATCGGATTCTCGAAGGCGACTGGCGACATGGCATCACACTTCGTCAGCTGGCAATGGTCGACCTGCGCTACATGGATGACCATCCGTCGAGTCTGCGCTGGACAGCTTTAGAACTCGCTCGCATCGACAACTCGTCCTCGAACGAATCATCCGCGTGCATACCGCGTGTTCACGCATCGACTTTCCTAAGCAGTCTTCAGCAACAAATCTCTCCCCTAGTAAAAGCCCACTACCATCTTGCCCGGTCGACCTCTCTTCCCCTCACCGTGCTCCGTGTCTTCGTCACCACCTCGCCTTACCAGAATGCCCCTCGTCAGAGTGCCGAATCTCTCACCGACTCGTCTAGAACTATCTATGTCGCTTTCCCAGACAGTTGCCCATTCTTTTACACATCCATGGCTTCTCCCCAGACAGCCTCCAAGGCTAGTTCCGCTCTCCCGAACTCCCTCGTCGCAACAGACGTTCGCAGCCTCCAGCGTCTGGTCCGAGATGCTATTCCTAAAGCCCTCTCTCTTCCCCATCAACGATATACCGTCAAGCCCACCTCCTTAACAGCAAAGAGTCTCGAAGCCCTGCTCGCCCTTCGGGGCCCCGGTCGATCCAATCACGCCAACGGTGCATTCAGTATCTTCGCAGACGCCGCCTTGGAAGGAAGCCCCTTGGACCCACGGCCATCCAACACCGTCTCTCCGGAGGAGCATAACCGCCAATCAGCGTCGGTTCGCTCCAGGGATTCGGCCGGGAAAGAGAACACGGCGACTGACGCAAAGGAAGCCACCCTTGAAAACAGAAGGGCCTCTAAGCGATCTCTCGCTGACTCCAAGGAACCCGGTACCTCCAAGAAGCGGACTCTGGCCCTGCAGTCCCGTTTCGGCACTTCGGGTACCTTGTCTTCTGCGCCGCTTGATCGACTCGATGTTAGGCTACTCGATGCCTTACCAGGTGATGCAAAGCCAACAGAGCACGCTCAACAACCAACAGTCTCGCTGGCATTCGCTGGTACGGATGTGATTGGTGGGATTCGAAAGCTTGCGGAGTTGGGTGTTATTGACGCGGAGAGGATGCCTTGCTGGATGACGGGTGAGGAAGGGGTCAGTGTCCTTGCGGTGAGAGAGGGGAGGAGAGTGAGTAAAGCCGGTAGATGAAATCCTCTGGCACGGGCTTTTTATTTTTCGGCTAATACGGTACTGTTAATGCTTCGTGAGACGTTGAAGCCGATGCAGGCCACCTACTCAAGCACATGGAGCCTCAACATCAGGTGTGCAAGTATGGGCTGCCCCCATTCCCCCCTCCGCCATGTCATCGGGGCACCATCATTATCACTGAGAGGGGAAACATGGTGGGACATCAATCGAAACAAGCAACGTAGAATCAATTTCGACGTTCCCGTGCCATCAGCATAGGTGAAGTCGATCAATTCGCCTTAGAATGGCGGCGCCCTTCCTGACAGCACTGGAAATCAAATCTTTCTTAGTCATCTCCGGGTGTGTCAAACCCGGCTAGGTCATTCCCCTTCAGTCCTTCAAGTTCAGTTGGATCTAGATAGGTCGCTGGAAGGTTTGATGAGGATAATCGATAAGGTCTAACTCATCAAATGATGCAGAACCTGGGCGGATCAAATAATTTTCAACAGCACATGTGTGTCAGAATGAAGAATACCTCATATTCATTAAGCATAATGATAACAATGGCCATGGAAATGACCGGATGAGAGTTGGGGTTCAGACCATTCCAGCCAGATAGCCTGAGACTAGCATGCAACAGCTGACTCCCAAAATCCTCCCCGCTAACCGAAAGCAAGTTTTTTAATGCAGAACTATGACCGTGCCAGACGGCAGAAGAAGTGAAGAACACGCCTTGAAGCCAGCGTACAATAGACTCAGCTCTTGCCATGACCTCATCAATAGTCATCGTAATCCCAGTCGTCCTCGTGCTGGTGCTGCTGTCGGCGCACCCAGAAAGGATGGTAGCTTGAAACGTCTAATCAGAGTCAGTCTGTCAGTATTGTTTACTCTTCGCATGTATGCTAAGTAACGACAAATGGCGTTTCTGAATGAGAGCTTCGTACCGCGACGGCCTGAGAGACCAAAGTGCCGTGCCACATTGACATATCCATCCCGACTGAATTTGCCTTGGCGGGAGAGCTCCTCCACATTCACATTTTCGGTATCCGGCTGCCAGGGTGAACGACTTAATTGGGTCAATAACATATAGTAAAGATCTAGATGGCAGGGAACGCACCAATAGACACATCTGACACCCTGTGCCTGCTGGGTGGCAGCCCATTGCTGAAAGCAAGCCTTGTGAATGTTGTTCCCGCATGCAGCTCGACACCACACAATGTCCTCTCTTTGGGGCTCGAATTCCATGAAGCATATTGGACAGTCTCCCTCGATCGGTTTTCTGTTGCCAGCGTTGTCCTCTGTGGCTTGCTCTTTGCTGAGCGGGGAACCGTTGTATATCGCCCGCAGTTCCTGCAAGACGGGTGAGCAAATCCTCCAGGCACAGGTGACAATGTTCGTGCTGCCACCTACGGATGATAGAAATGCCAGCTGGTACTGAAGGTCCGCCGGCGCTTTGAGGGCGTTGATCAACACTTGAACAGCCATGATTGTTAGGACCATAGAATAACAATGAGTGATAAGTGATAGCGACATAATGATAGGATTTGAGGGATTGTCAAGAGAAACAAAACGCTTACCATAACAAATATGCTTGCATTGATTACCCTTGCGTGCATCTGGACAGTCGCAGGTTGGCACCTTCCCAATAGTGGTTTTGTAGATGTTGCCAGTGGTCCCGACAATGTCGAAGCTCATAATCAGAACTCCGTCTACGAGATTGACGGTATGCCCAACAATAAACATGCTTGAGACATTTAGCTTCAATATTCCGAGTAGTTCTGAGTCCCAATATCTCACCGTTGACTCATTGCACGTGCAGCCCTCTCTTTGAAGGATACCGGGGCATGGGGCCTGAATCTACGCTCTCGACGCTCTTCACTGGGCGCTTGCGCCCTGGGCTTTTTTCCCGGGCGAGTGGAGGACTGCTCGGTACGACCAACATCCCTGAGTTTATGTAAATTGGTGGTGTCAGAAACAGCCTTTTGCAATCTTCTAGTGGTGGTAGTGGTCGTGGTCGTCGTTGTTATTGTTTCCTCATCAGCAGTTCGCTTCCTTTTCGAGACCGCGGATGTGCTTGTTGTTGCCTTTGCACGCTGCTTTCGAGCCCCACTCCGTGAGGTTCTGACAGTCTGCAAGCGAGCAGTTGCATTTGAGGTTGCACCCATCGTAAGGAGGAGGAAATTGGCTCTAGTGATCTTGAAGGGCTTGGACTTCAAATGGAAGGTCGCTTTCACAAGATCGCAGTGGCGACGGATAGCGACCAACATGGAAGAGATAAGTGACCGATAAGCGATTAATTCCGCCGCATGACACAAGTACTGCAATATCCTCACAAGTTTCGGGTCTGAGATGCGCAGTCAGCAAGCTTGCAGCTTGAGTGAGATAGCAGTCAATGGCCAATTGTCACATTTCAGGACCTATCCGGTGCCACTTGCTTTTGGTGACGAGAGAGGTGAAGACGGATGGATTCAGCCTATAGAAGATGAGGCTCGCGATCTACACAAGGCCCCGAGGCGGTGAGCCGACCGACTAATCAAGAGAGCGGCAGCCCCCCGTCATTTGGCAGTTGTTGCGGTACCTCATTGACCCTGCTTTTTGTCAGTGTCGTTGAGAGGTTGTTTAGAAGCTACTATTACTGATTTGGCTCTAATTAGATACTATTTTCTGAGATCTTGTGTATTAGGGCTTAGTAGTTGCTAATGACACCGGCAGTATTTTCCACATCACTGGCACTAGACCTTTTCAATACTATACATGGTATACAAGAAAGCTACGGAGACGCCGAATCAAGACATTCTACGGGGACATTTGTACTCCGCAAAATCGTATGGAGTAAGTGTAGTAAACGCTTCACCGCCCTCAGCGCCGCCCGAGTATGGGGTTCTGAAATGACGTTCATCCAAGCTACTGTTACCTCACCTCCCACGACAAAAGAGAGAACTCTTCAGAAGCTAAAATGGCACGCCCTCGTGCTCTCTCGGGCGCAGATGGCCCTAAAGAGCCCCATGCAATTTCACTCAAAGGTATGGATGGCATTGCCGGAGTTCTCTTCCCCCTTGACAAAGCACTTGGCTGATTGATTGATGAATGATCGTTCAGTCTTGCGGTAAGCGACTGCATTCCTGTTGAAATACTACACCTATCAACGACAACTTCATCGCGCACTTCTCTCCTGACAATACCCACAAGGCTGTCTCGCCCTTCTCTATCATACCAGTATCCCTTACCGGCGGCAAATACGAAGATCTCGAGCAAAGCATCACTGAGCTACCCCGCCGATCACACGGACGGTCAATTCATCCTCACTCCCAATGTAAATCGATGCAGTCATGGTCTGATGTTCGGCTACTGACACGAAACTTACAAGCTGACTCTACCTCCTGCCTTCGGATCTGCATACGTCGGCGAGACGTTTGCATGCACGCTCAGTGCAAACAATGAGCTGTCTGTAGATGAGGCGTCACGTGTTGTCACCTCTGTCCGAATTGTCGCTGAAATGCAAACACCCTCTCAGGTAGCGGCGTTGGACCTCGAGCCTGCGGAAGATACATCTCAAAAGGACGGGTTGCAGAAGGGCCAATCTTTACAGAAAATTGTACGGTTTGATCTCAAGGAGGAGGGCAATCACATACTGGCGGTCAGTGTGAGCTACACGGAGACGTCGATAGGCTCAGATGCCCAGGCAGCAAGTGGCAGAGTCCGGACCTTCCGCAAACTTTATCAGTTTGTCGCTCAGCCCTGTCTGAGTGTACGGACCAAAGCTTCCGAACTGGCGCCCCTTGAAGTCGAAAACAAGAGTTTGGGTCCGTACGGGAAGACGCGCTTGCTCCGCTTCGCGCTAGAGGCCCAACTCGAAAATGTGGGCGATGGCCCGGTCGTGGTCAAGGTAGGTTGCAGATCGTGGGGACTTTCCTTTTGAAATCTCAGTAGCATGGCCGAGATCCTCGCTGCACACATACTAATCTTTGGCAGCAAACACGGCTCAACCCCAAGCCACCATTCAAGTCCATATCCTTGAACTGGGACTTGGAAGGAACCGATCTGACAGATTCCCAGCCGCCGACTTTACATCCACGCGATGTCCTGCAGGTCGCTTTCTTGGTTGAACAAGAGGAAGGGCAGCAGGAAGGTCTCGAGGCCCTACAGAAGGACATGAGACGCGATGGACGGGCTGCTCTAGGCCAATTATCTATTGAGTGGCGAGGTGCGATGGGAGATAAGGGGTTTTTGACCACGGGAAACCTCATGACGAGGCGACGGGCGTGAGCTCAAAGCAAGGGGGGGCAATTGACGCGTTTCTGAATCCTAGAGGATAGCTAGCTTACGAGTAGTGTTCTATCACTGTACAACGGCCTATCTATGTTTAGCGGCCTGTCACCATGCGAAACATCGCAGCGAAGAGACGCCTGCAAGCGCGCCAGTTGCGAGTGCTTTTCTGCCGATGCAAATATTTCGAAACAGAGGAACCGAACAACTCAGCAGTGACGCACCATGCTGTGCGACCGATCAGGGAAGCCAATGGGTATGGCGTCGCCTGCCGGGGGGGTCATCGATTAGAACCCCAGTCGCGATGGGTTAGCGACGACAACAATCCGGAAACTTGGGCTGGAACACTCAAGCGTGCGTGTGCAAAAGCAGGAATTTCCGTCGATTGCCTGCAGTGGTGGTGGAGTGGTGAGGCCTGCCCGTCTCTTTTTGAGTTGGCGAGTTGGAAACCTGTCCAACAAAAGTACAACCTGAAGGCCAGAACGCCCGACGGATGCGGGTTTCTATTGATAGTCTAGGTTGGGACCAGTAGTTGGAGAAGCTCTTTATTATTATTGAAATCTGGACCAGCCATGTGCTGTTTGTTTCGTCGATCTCGAGATGTATAACAACCAAAGTAGAGGGTGATGGAGCGTTGATGGAGCGTGGGGTCAAGTAAAGACTGGCTAGACCATTCAGACACTGATTGTCTAGATTCCAGATCACGTAACAGAGTCTAGAAAGGCTAGGCTATAAGTGCACGGCGTACGGAGTACAGTACACTAGTTACAGTATCCTCTAAGTTAGTTGGGGTTTCCCTGAACTTGATACACCTTGCCCATGGAGGGGAAACTAAATTCCCTCGGGTGACGCATAGAAGATGATGTATTATTTTTAAAAAAAAAATATATATGTGTGTGTTCTATCCGTGGCCATTGCCTCTGTTTTTAGGTAATTTTCTTTTCTGTGCCTCTCTTTACTTTTCCGCTCCTATATCCTAATAGAGCACCTAGACCATATTCCATTCGTGGCGGCATATCGGGGAAAAGTTCGTGATGGTCGTGATAGCGGTAACCTGAGTACAAGTAGTATTTACTGTACTATACTTAGTTTGCGGCCGGGGAGAGTCTAGCCCGCTCTCTGGCCTGACATGTCCGGAACACAATGACATTGACCGTGTAGCATGATTCATGATTAGTCAGTATCAGACAGTTGGTGAGGCGAATCGAAGCTGTGTACCGGTAGAGTGCTGCCCTCGTTGTTGGCTACAGTACGGAGTAGTATATTGATAGATGTGGGCCTCATCTTCCCTAGCCAACTTCTCGAGGAACTGGTGCAGGGAACAACACAATTAACTTTACTGCAAAGGAAAGGGGCAGCAAGAGGTGCGAACGGGGGGCCGGCGAGATTTCATAAGTTTTACATGATCATGATCTGCCCCCAAATCCACCCTTCTTACCTTGCCTGCTGTGGCACAAAACAACACACTCACCCCTTTTCTCCCGCCCCTCCCCCGTATCGGAGGGAGTCGGGCATGTGCGCGTCGGCGGAGACATGCCCTCACAAAGGGAATCGCGTAGCCTGCCTGCCCTGTCAAGACTAACTAGTATAACTTATGTAACGGCACAAGCAGCAGGCATCGGGCTGGGGATCTCAAATGCTACGACCATGGATCTCGGAGCCGGATCGGAGTTGTTCCATCATGTTCGGTAGAAGTACTTTCAACGATAGTATGTGTAGCGCAGGGGTTTTCAATCATGTCGAGCATAAAAGTAATAGTTTAGTTGGTGGATGCATAAAATCTAATTATGCGGGTCAGCATGTCCGGGGAAGTAAGGTTATGTAAGGAACCATTTACTTGGGTACTCGTAGCTAGGTAAGTTCTTTCTGTTGCGGGCGATGTCCTTCTTTTCTTTTAATATTGGAGGGGGTTGTTCGCTCAGATTGAATTTGGAATCAAATTATTTATTTTTTTCCCTGCAGGGTTGATGCTGGTTCATGGATCGTACGATGTACCGGTAGGAGCAGCCTGAAGAAGGTGGCTTTCATGGGCTGTAGTCGTCATTGTGGTAGCAGCAGCAGCAGCACCACCACCACCACCACCAACATGCATCCGCCCTATTGACGTCGAACTTCAACATGTGGTACTACAGATCCGAGACAGTCAGTGTATGGTACTTCCCGATCAGGAGGTATGTATTTGCTGGGGTCAATGATCAATGATACTAATCATTAGGACACTTGAGCCTGTGTCTGTCATAATCAAACTCAAGGAAAATTTATCCTCGAAGCCTCAACTTTTCATCTTATCTGGGTCTGCTCAGAGTACATGCGTACATACCGAGAATTGGTTATCGTTATTGCTTGGGGGGGGTCCACATCGATCATCGCCATTCCACCCCCGGGCCATTCCCGGAGTGCAGCAGAGTTCACCGATGCGAGATGCAACTAAGCAAGATCAGGTAGGTCCAAGGAACCTGAGTGCTGAGGTATGAAGTTGTCGGCGAGTTACTCATAAGGTACTCCTCAGTACCATGCTACCTCCCACCTCCTCCTTTTTCTTTTGTCTTACTTCTGCCCTATGTGAAACCACCAATATATTCTTCATATTGTTGGACAGTTGCGGCCGAGGATGGCTAGTAGCAGCGGGACCTCGGCAGCTAATCTCCATTCCCTGTCCAGGGGAACATTTCGGCATCTGTTCCCCTATTCAGGATCCATTAACTGGTCTCAGGTCCAATAATTCCCGGAACCATGGCTGCATTGTACTGATTCGACCAAACACTGTCTACAATGATCTCCGGGAGGCTGAGATGATACGATGACACTCACTCAACTTCAACTGGCGGAAGACAGGATGAAGCTTCGATAACTATGGCTAATTTCCTACTAGACCCTCCGCACTGACTCTCGTAAAAGGTGCCTCCCTCACAGCACTTGGAAACATGGATAAAGAAAGATCGGATTTCGTCAGCAGAGCATACCTACGCGCGGGTGTCCCTAGTTTCAACATCAACCATTCAACCCCGACCGAGGGGTTTGAGGGAAGAGGTGGCAGAGTCTTGTAACAATTGGCAGGTAATCCAATTGCCTCTCATTTTCGAATTTGCTCCCTCCCTACTGAAGTGCAAGACGTAATGATCGTGGTTCCTCCCATGGTTGTCTCGAACAGTAGTTCTCACTCCATCTGGCCGCGGACCATTTAGGAGCAGAGATTAGCCAGTGAGCCAAGCACTATGTGTGCGACAGGCTCCACAGGGTCCGGCGATTGATATGCTCCCGTCCCTGTGTATCTGCCCCCCTCACAGATGGACGGTCGGGAATTTGGGGAGGGGAAGGATCAAAGTGCGTTTGGCAGAATGGTGTCCTCTTGAGTCTTTGACCGCGAGTCGGTTCCTACCTTGTGTTTCCGTTTGACAAGCAAATCCATCCGCATGCGCTTTGTAGGGCATGGAATTCAACTTAGATGCGGTCCAGGTTAGTAGGAAGAAGGCGGGACCCGGCCCAGGTAACACCGCTGATGCCGGTGGGTGGTTGGAGAGATTGATGCAGCCAACCATGCACACTTGCAGTAGTTCCCAACTGCACTCAGCCAGTCACAGTCCGGGTCAACAAGAGGATCTCCCACCGACTCGTCGTCTTGCCGTTCCAGTGTAGGTAGCCTGCACGTTTATTTGCATCATGGATGCTTTTTTTTTCCCCTGTCTTTTCTTGGTTCTCTTGATCGGTTGTCTTTTTGTTACATCTGGTTCGTCCATATGAGTGCCTGATATTAATTATCATTCATCAACCGGAGGGGTAACTTGTAAATTCGGGAAAATGCAGCGGGAGTGGACGGTGATCAATTAGTTAAGTAGATAGTGTATTGGTCATAGATAGACAGATGTAAGAATACTGTACCTAGTATGGATCCCAAAGCCGCGGCAAGAATGGATCGCAATCATCCAGCATTATACCGCGCCAGCAAGCACTATGAATGTGGTTTAACTTATGTATTGTAAGTTTGTAGAGGGAGAAGGAAAAGAGGAAAGAGGAAAGAGGAGATAGACGGGGGAAATGGTCTGGCTGGCTGGGATTGGGCTTGAAGTTAATGGCAGCGGTTTCCCTCTTCAAGGTTCCTTCCTCCTTCCCTCTTTCCCTCTCTCTCTCCCTCTCCCTCCCTTCCTTCCAGACGCTGTGTAGTTTACGCAACCATCCGTCAACACTGCATGGTTCAAGACCCAGTTCGTACTAAACCACTACGAGTCTACCTACGACGACTAAGTTACTATTACTAGGTGCAGTACTAACTTAGTGCACGGTAACTCGCTAGTATGTACAATCTCCCAGAAGGGTAAAGGGAGCAAAAAAAAGTTGGAAGGCAGCAGAAACAAAGAGGGAATTATACTTGAAAATAATTCTTTTTTTCCCCTCCTACTATTATATTATCATCCTTTTAAATAAATTCAGCAGGTACCAAAAAAACTTAGCAAAAAAAAATCAAAATAAAATAGAAATCAGAAGTTAACCTTTTTTTTTTACCCTTAATTCCTCTAATTTCCCTCAAGAAACACAAAAGAGACACCTGTCAAAGCATTCCTCCTTTTTCCAGTTTGTCCCAATTCTCTTTCCTCCCTCTTGGCCCCCTCACCTGCCCGCTCCTCCTCCTCACTCCACTAACCCGGTAACTCCTTTTTCTTTTCTGTCAATGCATAGATCAACACCCTCTTTCTCACTTTTTGAACGTTCACCACTTTTCTTTCTTTCCCCCTCCCTCCGCCCTCTTGCGTCTATTCGACGCTCGAGTTGCTCCAGGCTTCTATCCCCAGCTTTCGTGTCGTTCATTCAGGCGACAGCGTCGCAATCCCGAACATATGCGTTCTAGCTACTCCGACCTTCACTTGCTTGTTTATTCCGAAGTCCCCTAGTTACTGAAGGGACAAGGGACAAGGGGGGACCTACTAATCGTTTTTCCCCCGTTGATACCCGTGGGAAGGCAATTACACCTCAGGATTAGTGTTTCACTTCATGCTGTGACGAAGTCGACGATTCGTGACGATTGATGATTACAACCTTTCCGACAAGATGCCATTTTCCTCCTCTTCCTCAGCCTCTTCCTCTACGCCCGAGGCGTCGACCACCCCGCTCGCAGATTATTTTTGGATAGCTGGCGTGGATGGAACAGAGGTCCTCGAGACTTATCGCAAATTAGGGGATGATTACCGAGCCAACTGTGCCACCTCGCCGGGCCCCGCCGTCACTGATACTATCGAAGAAGATGCGGATGCGGAAGAGGCCCATGATCCTCGCCTGGATAGCCTTTCCCGTCCTATCTCCATGGCGGGGAATCGCAACTCGGTCCAACGGGTCTCCACGCGCTCGGGCGATGCCGATGCGAACGAGAACGGCTCCCACAGCAACCGGAGCAGTATGACGATCAAAGGCAACCAATCCCCTCGCGGCTCCTCTTTCCTGGGAGACTTCGACTTTGACAAAGCGCTGTGGAAATTCGCGTCCGAGAGAGAGTCCTTCTTGTCCGATCTTAATGTGAGTGCAGGTGCTATCACCCCGTCGACGCGCCCGCGATCTAGGTTACGCACGCAGAAAATCGTCTCGGAGGAAGGCTCTCAATCGACAGGCTTGATTCGTTCTAGTATTGGCAGCGTCCGACGACACATGGCTTTTCGAGATATGAACAGTATGAAGCGGCAGCCGTCAATTGCTCGTCAAGGTTGGTGATGGCCATTCGGGGTGTTCAACGTTAAGAATTCGCTGACAGCAGTCTATTGCAGCCTCGATTAGAACCTCGCGACGCTTGAGCAACTACAATTCCGTCATTCCAGTTCCCCAGCCGCTAGAGATCTCTCCCACCATGCATCCGCTGAAGCGACGGTTTGAGCCGGTCTTGCTGGATCGGTACCCCACACAGGGCATGTCTGATGAATTGAAACTGCGAGGCAACTTCCCCGACTACGTCCCGATGTTCGCATTCCCGAATGATATCAATATTGTTTCTTCCGATCAAAGGCCGCGATCTACATGGCACGGATTCGTCATGACCACCGACAATGGCTCACGCCTGCATGCTATATGCCTCATCATCTGGATTCCACTCAATCAGAAAGCTGCGGACGAGCTGGAGAAGCGCTGCGAGGAATGGCGGAAAGAGAACATGACGGATGAGGAACGAGAGCTTGCCGCGAGCTTGGGCGAGAGACTGGCAAGCGAGCGCGCCAAACTCTCCCGACTCCTGGCTCAACTCCCCACTGTCCCGTCAGGATCAGAATCACGAGAACAATTGGAAGACGAGATTAGTGCGGTCGAGGAGAAGATTGGTCTGATGACTGACCTCCTGCGGCCGGTACGGCATGGTGCTGCATCGAAGATTGAAGGATTGACTGATGGGGATACCGGCTTCTGGATCCCCCGCGCCTACGGCATTCTTGGTCGAGAAGAGAATATGACGAGCTTTTGGAAGGAGTGGCTGAAGGCTGTTGTCGTCCCAATGACGGATGGAGGCATCCAGCGCATCCCGCCCAGTTCTCCTCGAATGGGTGTCTGGCAACCCTTGGAACGATATGTGATGAATTTGTGCACAGAGGCATTCAGTCCAAACTCGTCCAAAACACAAGTAGAGCTGAACGTTCGAGAGCTGCGTCTTTTCGCCCGCAAAGAGGCTTCCAACGAGTTACCAGGCTCTCGCAACACCGATATTTACGCGCTGTTTCGCGCCCTCTCATTAGCCAATATCGTGATTCTCCTTGAATACGCTCTGACTGAGTCGCGTATCATCTTCTTGTCATCTCATACCTCAATGCTTTACTTGGCGACGAAAGCGTTGGTGGATCTGCTTTTCCCCATCCCGTGGTCAGGAGTGTTGATCCCAGTGCTTCCCGCCCGTTTGATCCAGGCTCTTGAAGCGCCTTGCCCCTATATTGTGGGTATTGAACGACGTTACGAGAAGGTCGAACTGCCATCCGATGATTTCGTTTTGGTAGATCTCGATGCCGACCTCATCGAGAGCACGGTCCAGCCAACCCCACTACCCCGTCATCAGCGCAGGAAGCTCCTGTCGTTGTTGCAGCTGGCCGCGCCTCATCACAGCCGGTGTGGAGTTCCGACTGGACCACCCGCCTATGCCGTTGAGACATATCCATTCGACGCCTTCATGTCTGAGAACTCTTCTATCTTCACTTCGAAAGCCCAGTCCACGCACTTGGCCAAGTACGTTAGCTTGAACTCCAGTGCTTTTGGTCAAAATTCCGTGACTCCGGGGTCATACCAGTCATTGATCTTCAACGCCTATCTCCATGCCCGCTATGAGCAGGCTGTATCCAGGGGTTATTCTTCCAAGGGCTCTGACCGACCGGGCACCGGGTCGACGTACAAGACTGGCTCACCGCCATCTCCTAGAGATAGCTCACCTACATCGGGACATTTCCCAGCGTCGTCTACCGGCCCGGGGTCGCGAAATGACTCAGGAAGTACGCTCCAGGCTTCCTTGCGCGAGAAACGCTCCGGTCACTTTGATGCAGCGTCTCGACGAAGCTCATCGTTTGGCATGGAGATGCGCCCTGGTGTTCCTCGTCGACCAAGCGCTCCCTTCATTGGTCATGCGTCGAACTTGTCGGTGACTACTTTGAATACCGATTATAACTCCGGGTCAACTTACGCACCTTCGGTATATGCCCAGTCTACGGTTGCTGCATCCACCATCGTTCCCACGACTGCGGCACAGCCTGTTCACAATGCCGAGGGCACATGTTGGGTGGAAGGACATTGCTTGCAGGTACAACCCTGGGACGAAAAAGCTGTTTGTGCTATTTGTGATGATCGGGCTGAGGATGGCATGTACAAATGTAGCGCCTGCAAGGTTGTAGTGCACAGCCGGTGCGCTCTTCAAATATGCCTAGTGTGTCCAGCAGCGTTTCATCCTGAACAAGTTCGTGCTGCATTCGTCAGATGTTTCGCCAGCTTGTTTTATACATACAAGAAGTTCCTACAGCCCGCTTCAGGAGATAAGAAGAAGGCTGGATTGATCTATAGCTTCAATATGGAAGCCTTCATGAAGAGTTTACCAGGGGAACATGCAGATTACATTGCGGTACTGCAACAAACGCAAGGTAAGCGAGACCTGGCCCGCTATACAATCCTACACAATTACTTACGTGCCGCTAGGTTTCAATGAGTTCATTGGTGACCGAGAAAGAGCTAATCCAAAATCCCGAGATCCTCGAATGGCCCTCTTTGATGAGATCATTCTCTCCAAGCGCAATAGGGGTCGCTCATCGATTTTCTCCGGCCGCAGTACGACGGACTTTTTATCTGACACTTCCAACCATCTTTGGAGGACAGCCAGTGCCACCTCGTTTGCAGGGGGCAGTCGGAGTCAGAACGCTCTTTCGGGAGATTATACACGCGTCGTAATGCGAGGTTGGCCGCCCATTTCTCCTGCGAGTTGTTCAAAGCTAACATCTTTATGCCATGTGATAAGCCCCGGCCAAACTTGATACTAGTTTGATGAAAGAACCCCGCATGGTTCACGGAGCGCCCCGGGTGTCGAAAACGGCAAATAATGCGCGCAGAAAACCTCTCCCTAAACTCATGAACGGGCTCGCGATCTCCCCCCCATGAAGTCACCACTTCACATTGGTGGAGTGTCCCTCCCGAAAGACAACGGGATGGTGCATCACGCTTGTGTGACACCGATCTGTTAAGCATTCCTCCACTAAATGCGTACGCGCCGGGGATGTTGCATACGCAGTGTGGAGATGGTGAAATGAGTCCCCTCCTTTTCCCGACTTAGATGCAATTAAGGAAGAGCACACGTCTTGACTGACTCTCGGATTCACATGAAACATATGTTCATGGTATCTTCCATGTCAGCAAAGCTCATGCTCGCCGATGATTGCGATGGATATGGGTCACCATTGTAATTCCTTGGCAACAATGGATTCTCACGATCGGTCTTCTTCCCCTAAAGGTCATACAGTTGGTCCCTGATTCATTTGCGCCTATGCATCACCGCTATCCTGCTCACCCGCTTATCCTAAGGGGCCTCTTGAGCCTCTGACCTGTGCAATCATCATCTATGATTCCCTGGGCTCCTTTGGTCATCTAATAATACACTGGCAAGCTCGCAAGGATCTGACATTTTCCCTGGAGCATACAGATACATTGTCATATGCATTGATGTACACTACACATACCTACTACACTTACACCCACAGTGCCACATACCCATACATACGTTGTGCCCCCATAACGGGTGCCTTGAACCTGGCCCTATTCCAACGGCCTTGACATTATTTCTTTCCCTTCTTCTTTGGTGTTGGTTCGCTGTACTTTTGTCATCTGGGCCATGATGTCTTACTGTCTTACTTACAATACCCCTATTTCGAACGGTTGGTATTCACGGCCGTCCTCTTAGTCAACACGGTCACGCTCTTGCGCACCGTACTGCGCTACTCTCATAATCTATTGGTGGATTTAGTCATCATGTTACATACCTTCCTGCACCAGATTAATCGTTCTACCGTCCGGTTTTGGGACGATCTACTATGTTGCTTCGTTGATTAAAGCTGTGGGTCATTGAGACCCAGGTAACTTTAGTTCTACGTGTCATGTAAGTCCACGCCCGGCGGGAGGGAATGTAGTTAGGGCTGGATTTCGTAGGATGGAGGAGAGCGGACGGCTGCCTGAAGGGTCGGTGGTGTATTGATTACCCTGCCAATATGCGCCCGGCCGTAAAGGGGCTGGCTGTTTTAGGTGGTTACAGTAGCAGGGGCGTCGGCAGATGAGGTCAACCGCCACTCCGACGTGTGTAAACATCTGAGTCTGGGTACGACGCTGCAGTAGCATCTGGATCCGGGGCTCCGGGTAGGCGCGGGAGAATGCAGACCGACCAACAGTAGGCAAGGCCAGATAGGACTATTGGCGTCCATTTCCCTCGTATCATATTCCTGAGTCAGAAACAAAGCTCCAGAAGCGGTGGATCCGGGTGTCCGTGGCGACTGGGTTCAGGGTCGAAACAAGAGGGGTCTTTTGGTTGGGGGGGGTGGGGAGGAGGCGGAGGAAGGCGAATCGCGACTTAGACATGTTAATAGTGACCATTGACAGAGGGGCCACTGTCCTGACTCTGATGCAGAGGAAATGAGCAATGATTGTGGTGGATTATTCTTTGAAGGAACTTCTAGGATGCATATCAGCCAATAGGATTGGGGTAAATGTGACAGTCAGTCATGCCTAGGTACCTAGGTACTTACATACCTACCTAGTACCTAGTATCCCCGATTGCAAGCCTTTGACACGAGTTTGGAGATGATTGAGGTCAGGATTGTAGGGAGTGCAAGGTACCTAGTAGCACCTTAGTAAAGACCTACTCCCAGTAGTGGACTGTATGTTCAGTATGGTCAGTATGGATTGTATGTCCTGTATGTCCTGTATGCACACTGCACACGGAGTGGGCAGAGCAGACAGTGATTGGCGGAGAAATGGCGTCCGCTGCCCCCCGGCCGGCGGAGGCAGAATTCCGGGGAAATTCACCCGGCTTTCCCACTGCTTACTTTCTTTCCCCATCTTTTTTCTTGTCCGTTGGTCTGTCTGATCTCCAGGCTTCTTTCTAGCCTGGCCCACCAGGTAGTAGTTAAGTTAGGTACTGCGTACTGAGTAGTCTACGCTCTACGTTCTACGAGGTACCGTCCCGACTACCGCCCCAATATTACCTTTTCTTCCCTCATATCTCCTCCCCACCCTCAACCCTCAACCCTCTTCCCTCCCTCTCTCTTCTTCGTTCAATCTTTCTCTCCTCCTCTTTCTCTCCCTCTTTCTTCTCCCCTCCTCCTTTTCCTCTTTTCTCCGATCCTCCTGGCAAATGTCGTTCTCCCCCTTCTGGCTTCTTCCCGCTTTTACCCTTGGTTCTTGCTCGTCCTCCCACGCTCTTCGCTCACCTTCTCCTCCTCCACGCCTACATCCAATCCTCTCCCTTCCTTTCCTTTGATTGTCTACTAGAGCTATAGCTAGTGGGCAATAGGAATCGGTTACCTATCATCCCGTGCCCGTCAAATCACTAAAGCCACCATCCCCATCTAGCACATAACAGTGGATAATATAGGGTTCTTTCCCCACGCTCGCTTCCACTCGGATTGTGCCAAATCGTCCAGTTTGTCGCCAACAGCGTGTGTGGCTGGCCAAGGCCTCCTTGATGCGACTGCCTGTCTCGCAATCCTGATCAGCCCCCTATCTCTTCTTCCGACTTAATCTGTCATCCTATTGCGCCTGTAACCGCCGGCTGGGATAGTACCGAATACTCCTCGTTACCGCAACCAAGCATGAAAACGGGCAGTGGACTGCGTATGCGATGAGATGATGCAGACTGCCTTACAACAGCCCGTGGGGATGACGCTTTTGGCGGATGCCGCCACGTCCCTCACGGCTCTCAAAGGTTCAACGTCAATTGCGGTTTCTGCTTCCCCAACCCCAACTGCACCTCCGGAGTCCGCCCGGACCGTGGTCACTCTGTTTACCCCCGGACAGGAGGGCATAGTGCAGGTTATTGCGGAAATCTTAGGCAAGCCATGGACAACGGAAACCTCCCTATCCGCTCTGGGGAGGGGCAGCAGCGCAGTGGTTGTCGGCGTCCTAGCTACCAAAGATCTAGCCCGAGACTTGCACGAGGGCGATCACACGGCCTGGATCCTCGTCAACACGCATTGTGTCGACGACGGCTCTTTCCCGGAGGAAGCACTGAGCGACTGTTGCCATTATGAGTTCCTATACTCCCTCCGGAGCCCGTTCTTTCGGCGGGATCTGACTCGGTTCCTCTCGTTGATCCTGGGCCAGACTCGTCCCCATGAGGATCTGAAGACCAAAAGCCGGACGAATTTCATCTCCACAACTTTCCCCGATGTCCATGCTGCGTTGCCAAACCTGGACATTCTCTCGGTTGGTTCAGATGCGGTGGAGATTCGTGTTGACTTGCTGGTGGACCCTGCAACTCCTCCCTCAGGCACTACGAGCGCAGTGCCGAGTTTACGGTATGTGGGACAGCAGTTAATGTTACTGCGGCAGCATACAGAACTGCCCATCATTTTCACCACTCGCTGTACGAAAGAAAATGGCAAGTTCCCAATGGACGATCCGCAGCTATTTTACCGTTATCTCCGCCGTGCCATCCAATGGGGGGTAGAGTACATTGATGTGGAGTTGTGGTTGCCGGAGTCTATCCGCCAACGGTTGGCGGCGGAGAAGGGCAACAGCATCATCATGTCAGCCTTCCATGATTTCTCAGGGACGTGGAAGTGGACCTCCCCCGAAGCCCCACGGATTTTCGCGCAAAGCGCCCAGTACGCGGATATCGTCAAGATGATTGCGATGGTCACGACGATTGAGGCCAATTACGAGCTTGAGTATTTCAGGTCGGAGATACGCAAGACTCACGGGGCGTATCCCCTTTTATCGGCGGTCAATATGGGCCAGTTAGGCCAGCTGTCGCGAGCCCTAAATACAGTATTCTCGCCCATCACGCACCCATTGCTGCCGATGATTGCGGCCCCGGGCCAGTTGACCGCGGCGGAGATCAATGAGGCGCTCCACATCATGGGCCAGCTGCCGAAGCGCGATCTGTATGCGATTGGGTCGTTTCGCTCGACGCCACAGTCCATGTTCATGGAGAAGTGTTTCAACGAGCTGAGTCTTCCCCACTCTTTGACCTCAATCGATCGCGGACCAATGGGATCAGTCGAGCGGGTGCTCACTCAGGCCACCTTTGGCGGAGCGTCGGTGCAACCACCGATCCCGAGCGGTACCGGGTGCATTCCAGCCGTGAGCGAGGCGGCGCGAGCGATCGGGCTGGTAGATACGATTGTGGCTGGCCCTCAAGGTCCGCAGAAGACCTTGGTGGGAGAGAACGCGACATGGAAGGGGATTCGAGCAACTCTGACTCGGGACTACGTGCCGTCGGCATACCGCGGCCGGACGGCAATCCTTTTGGCGGCCAGCGAGAGTGAGGCATCGGCAGCCATCTATGCCCTGCGCAGTTTAGGAGTGGGTGCGATCCACACGGTGGGCTTCCGAGCCCGAGGCCCCTTGGCAGCGGGGCTTGAGCCCTTCACCTCCATTCAATCAGTCAAACGGGTTGAGCAACCGTTTGTGATGGTATCCGCGCTACCCCCGGAGAAGTCGTTGCTAGTCCAGCCGCTGCTGCGACATTACCGGACCAGTGGGCACTCGTCACCACCGTCTACTCGAGGCAAAGTCTATCTCGACTTGACCCGGGGGGAGCGCACGGGCGACCCTGTCAATGTAGCTGTGCGTGCAGGATGGACGGCCTATGGAATTGAAGACGTGGATGCGTGGACGACGGTGGAGACGCTGCGCTTGCTGGTGGGCCAGAATGTGCCATTTGACTTTGTGCGGATGGCTTCAGGACGGGTGTTCTGATTTTGATTTCCTTTCTTTTCTTTTTTTTTCTCCCTCTCTTTTCCTTCTTCTCTCATTTTCTTCTCTTTCTCTCTTCTCCACGTCCTTATCTTTTCTCGGTTGTTTTGTCCGTCCTTGGAGACGAACGAGGAGAAGGGAACCCGTGATTGATTACTATACACTGATTTGGGCCAGGAGTTCGCGCGGTGTAGATTGTATGTTATTTTTTCCTCTATTCTGAACCAGCCAGTCAACGGCTGTCGGTATGAATGACATGAAACGAAACAAGACCGAATCTCTCGTTGGGGCTTAGGGGGAGGGGAAAGGGCGGAGAAGGAGAGAAAGAAACGGCAAGGATCTACAGTGGATTCCGGGGTAAGTGGGAGGGAGCTGCAGAACTGAAGTATAACGACTATGGAGTATATGTAGGTAGTAGATTAATATGTACGGTAGTTACAGTACATATATAGCGTAGTCACCGGACGGCAATCCGTGCTGGAAGCGGGAAAATCCCGGGGGATACCGATGATGGTTTTACCCCTGCAGCTTTCCCAGCTTTCACAACTTTCCCAGCTCCCTTCTTCTTTTTCTTCCCCTCTTGATCCCAGGATGATTTATTTCTTTTCGTCAACCTTTGGACTGATTTTGCAACTGAATCAGACTGCAGTGACTGACAATGCTTCTGATTGCTTAATTTACTTTACCCTTACCCCCGCATCGATTCCCTTTTCACTTTTCTCTTTCCCCTCCATCTTCTCCCCCCCGCTAAGCCTTTTTGACCTTAACTGTCCCCACTGGGTTTCTCCGCGTTTGCAGTGCAGCCAATAAATCCGGGGGTGCTGGGCTTCTTCTTCTCTCTTTTCCCTTCTTTCTCTCGCGCTGTCTCTCATGGTCTCTTTCTCTTCCTCTCTCTCACCCTCTCTCTCTCTCTTTTATTTTTGAATCCCTCCATCACTTTGCCTACGACTATCAGTGATCAACTATTACCCTTTACTCTCCTCCTCCCTCGTTATCTAACTGACTTGACTTCACTAACCCCCCCCCCTCCTCCTTTTGTCTCTTCTCTCTATTCATGTTATAGAGAATGCCATGTCCCGCCCCCAGGTCAGCATCGACCGTCTCACACCCCGACGTGTTAATGTCGAGCCCCGCGAATCGATGAACTGTAAATCCTGTCGGAAACGCAAGGTAAAATAAATCCCGACCTGCACAAAATCCCCCGCTGACGACCTGCCTTTCGCCTTTTTTCTCTCGATTCAGATCAAATGCAACCGTCTGCGCCCGAGCTGTGAAGCCTGCAAGGTCTTCCAGTGCCCATGCATCTACGGTTCGTTGCTTTGCCTGTTCCTCTGTATCAATCTTGATGTTTTGTTTTGTTTTGTTTGGTTTGGTTTGGTTTATTTTCCCCTCGGCCCCGATCAGACCATCCGTGCACCCGCCGAGGTGTCTTTCTAAATTCTTGTTTCTCCCTCGTTCTCCACCTCAAGTACAACACTCACAATTTTTCCTTCCAGATGCTGTCCCCAAGAAACGCGGACCCAAGACGGATGTCTTGGAGGCTCTGTTGAAGCGTGTCGATGGGCTTGAGAAACGTCTGCAGGAGGATTCTCCAATTTCGCCCGTCTCGTCCGTCTCGCCCATCAAGTCGGTCGAGCAACAGCAGCAGCAGCAACAACAACAGCAACAGCAACAGCAACAGCAACGACCGCAACCCCCGCCATTGTTACCCCCAGCCTCCGTGGCCTTTGCGCAGCCCCCACCGCCGCAGAGTTATGGACTCCCACCTCGGTTACCCGACGCCATGCTCGACACTTATTTTTCTCGTCTGCATGGTAAGCCTTACTGGATTCTAGACGAAGCCCAAACCCGACAGCGCCATCAATTGGGTCAATTGCCCGTTCATTTGTCTATGGCTATCTACGCCTTGACGTCACGGTATTTGCGGCCCTTCCCCCTCCATGCTGGAACTTTCGTACTAAATCGGTCTTGCAGCTATACCAATCCCAACCCGGTCCTCGGCAGTCAGGAATATGCGCGACAAGCTCGCCGGCTGGTGGACATCGATTACCCCTCGATTGACGGCACACAGACACTCTTGTTGCTCTCTCAAACCTTTTTCGCCCATGGCTGTGGGAAAACGGCCTATATGGTTCTCTGTGAGTCTATTCCGATTTTGGTCAAACAGCCGAGACTAATTTATTTGCCAGCAAATGCGGTCGCTATGGCCTTGGCCCTGGACTTGTATCGCGAGGTCTCCATCCCCACCCTGCCCGCCTCCGAACGTGAGATGCGCCGCCGCCTGTTCTGGACAGTCTACACCATGGACCGCTTCTTGACTTGCGGCTCCAAGCGGCCGTGCCTTATTGCAGATCACTCGATTGCACTGCGGCTACCGGGCGCTGGCTCGGAGACTGGAGAAAGCTTCAATCCTGTCGGCCCTAACATTCACTATTCTCCCGACCGGCGCAAGGGCCCTGGGGGCCCAACTTTACTGGTCGACATTACCCGTATACTAGGCGTCACTCATCGGTATTTGGCGGCGGGAGGTGTCAAAGGCGACTCCCATTTTCCGTGGCATGCATTGTCCAATTTGTCCAAGATCCGACAGGAGCTGGACCTATGGGCCGCCGGCACGCAGGATCTCTTTACCTCAATCGAAACGCTTTTCGGCCATCCAGAGAGTACACTATTACTACTGAGCAAGCTGATCTACCATCTAGTGCACTGCCTGCTTTACCGTCCCTTCCTTCCCATTGACTTGGTAGAACTGCGCGGCACCGGCCAGCATCAATCCTGGCAAATTGAGGCGACCACGCTCTGTTTCTCGCACGCCAATGCAATTGCCGAGCTAGTTGAATTGGCCCGACACGCTCCACGCATTGAATGGCCGTCACTCGTGGCGTACTGTGTCTGTACCGCCGGCACGGTGCATGTACACGGCGTGCACTACCACGGACGTGAAGGCGAGGTGTTCGCATCCAGCGCCGACTTCCTGAATCGTGAAATGCATCAGTTGGCCTGGCTGCGGCAGTATTGGGCCGGGGTGCAGCATCAACGGGAAATGCTACAGCGCATTGCAACCTGTCATGCTGACTTGGTACGCACAATGGCAGCCCGCCCGGTCCGGTTTGCGCCTGTCTTTCACCTCGAAGACTTTTTCGACCGGTACCCAGGCTTGGCTGTTGAGAGCGGACACGTGCGGTTGGTGGATGGAGATGAGCCGTAAGCCATTGACCCGAACCGCTTGGCTGAAAGAAACAAATTTGCTAACCTGCTTTCACAGCCTCCCGTTCCTTGACCGACAAGACTTCCCTGGCGGACTCATCTATCCTGCTACGGCGACGCTCCCCTCCCAAGGACGGCCATCGATAAGCTTCCAGTCGTCGCAGGCGTCTCCACCGTGGGGCCCCGGGCCTGACTTGACTCTTCCGGAAACCAGTCTGGGATTTTCTCCTGGAGTTAGCAACTCTCCGGCAGCGTTCTTGTCCGAATCTTCCTTTACTGCTCCGACACCACCGGCCCAGCCACAATACGCAACGTTCCCATTCGAGGCCGCGCCTGGCACGGCATTAACACCAGACGCACCCTCTCAAGGCAGCTCTGGTACTGTCACTGGAGGCGGGGCCGGAACCAGCGACGGCGAGAAAGATCCATTCCTCAGCCTGTTGGAGCAATTAGCAGAGAATGAAAATTCTCAGGGCGGGCCCAGTGAACTGGACTTCTTCCTAGGCGAGGGATTGGACTCGGTCCCTGTGCCCGATGATCATTTGGTGGGCCCAAACAGCTTGCCCGAACCTGAGTGAAAGCCGATGATGGTTCTGCAATTTCGCTCACCTCCTTATCTGATAACGGATCTGGATATCTTGCTGGACCTTACCAAATTACCGCAAACAGTTACCCGGGTCATGATATCATACCACGTGACTCTCAAAGGGGGGGGGGGGTTCTGGGAGGGCATGTGATGATGCGGAGAATAACCTTCAACCCTCTCGCTTTTACTATCATGGTTTCATTGAGGAATCATGGATTTTCGCATCGATGCCCTCGCTACGGCCAACGATTGGGTCCAAGGCTCGCCGACGCGACCGTATACCGGCATCGTCAGCCTGTACATGGCCGATCAGCTCTCCGCTGAGACGGCTGCACGGGAAATCGTCAGCGTGATCAACGAGATGTATTATGGCGGAGACAGCGGGCTAGTCGGTATGATATCTTGGACCTAATGATCATATCTTATTGATACCCTGGTAGAGGAGGGCCTTATCGATCTGTGGCGAACAATCGCGCACACTTCTAAGACGCTGGAGCGATCGATATGTATCCGACAGCCATATCGGACTGAACAAGAGCCATCGATTGACGGCGATTCACCGACAACGCCGACCGCTACGCAGCCCGCGACACAATCAGACCGGTCATACTACCCACCCACCCCAGCGCAACGTAAACTCCTCACCCTTCTCAAAGCCATCAGAACCTTTCCCCCGACCGACCCCATGCCCGGCACAATGGCCGGAACCAGCCATCAACACCACCCCTCCTTATCGCCCTACCTCGGTGCCACTGTCTTCTCCTCGTCCTCATCATACTATGGGTCATCCTTGGGTAGCAACCACAGTGATGGGGGTGGCATGCTCGCTGATGACGCGGAAACGCGAATCAAGTGTAAGAGGGGTGTTTGCTGGGCCGCTCTGCCATTTTTCCGTGAGGTCATTGCAGAGATATTCCAGGAGGATGCTCCGGGAGATTGGTATCGTCGACCATCGCAATCGCGGCACAGCGCACCTGCCCCTGCACCTGCTAGTACGGAGTCACGGTCGATAACACCACTTTCTACTGCAAAGTGGCCTGAAGCACCGACAGGCGCGGAGCCCTCATCTCATTTCTATTCCGCTCAAAATCCTATTCCTGCTCAGCTCAAGGTCCCCCCGCCAAAAGTTGGCTTCGAGCATTCTGAAAGTGAGGCCTGGCTCAACCTCACCTCATTTCTGGCATTCATGAGCAAAGAATCCATCCTAGATACTCTTGACGATGTCGGCCTCGTCATGATGGGATCTGTGTTGGGCAGCGAGGGAATGGCTCTCTCTGCTCCTGCTTCTGGGATTGGCAGCCATTCCCACGGCCAGGGTGGTGATTATCCCCTTTATCCTCAGAGTCAACCTGAGAGCTTCACTGGCTGCATCGTCACCAAACCGTGTCTTGACCTTTACATCTCGGCCGCAGCCATCTGGGCCGTGATCACAGGCGATGATATCTGGAATCGCAGGGGTGAGGCCGCAGGAAACGAGTTTGTGGTGGGACTGTCATTGGACGATGATGACAGATACGGTGACTCAACCATGCTAAGGAGGACTGCCTCCATGTCGCTGGGGAGTAACAGCACAACAGGCGCCATTTCGACCATGTCTGGTGGCCCGTCAGGCCTGGCACCCACCACTCCCGCAAGCAAAGAAGCCAGGGCTATCCGTAAAGCTAAGGCCGACGAGCGGACTCCGCGAGGAGACGGCAAGGATGCTATCTCCCGCCGGACGTGGGACGCGTGGATCGGCCGCCTTCAGGCGGCCAGCTGTCATGAGGATCTGGCAGCGTCGACTAGGTCAATCGCTGCAGAGGCGGCGGACGTGATGTTGAGCGCTTGCACGTCGTTGGATACATAATGTCACGTAATACTAAAGGCTCACCGAGCGGGAGGGCACCCTACTCGTCACTCAAATGGGTATAATGGAATAATCATACATATACGCTCCAGCAGAGCTCTTATTTCATCAATGAATATCTCTGTGATCCTTGGGCAATTAACCAGATTTGGGTGATTTTGTAGATCGGAGCACACTGCCACCGCGCTGCGTTCCTTTCAGAAGTCCAGAGCCAGACCAGACCAGCTGAGTAACCGAACTGGCCGACTGGACTGGATGTGCCATGTTGACGGTAGTTTCCAGACCACGAGATGAGGGGCTGCGTACTGTACCTAACTCCTTCCGAACCCGGAATCCGGAAGCCAAGATCAAGCCTGTCTGAACAAGCCATTTCTAAAGTGACTGCGTCCGACTTTCTGGCAAACTGCTCCAGCAATGTGTATCTTATTTCTTTGAAGAGAAACAACCAGTTTCCACTACCTGAGTTCTGAATAAAAGGGTATGTATGACATATAGCTCTATCTAGAATTGCCAAGTCACGTCGCAAGAATGCTGGAGGAGGGGCAGTGAATCGCCCTTGCCACGTACAGTATATGAGCGTATAAGTGACACTCCACAGTTCAATGCACACATAACGAATATAGATTAAGAAGATATAAGGGAACAGAAAAGAAAAACGACGCAATGAACTCTAAGATAGCCTCGCTATGAACGACTCGAAAAGTGTTACAAAACTGGAAATATATGATCTGTATGTATCTAGGAGAACTTGACCCCTTTACTTGGATCCCACGTCCCTGCTGCTCCGCCCGCCGCTCCGAAACGAATCCCCATTTCCGGCGTCCACATGCCCGGCGTCATCGGGGGTCGCGCGTTGGCCCGCGTCGGTTGCGGGGCGGTCATGGGTTCTGCGCGGGGCGGCGCTTGGGGTTGAGGTTGGGGTTGTTGCGGTGTCGTCGGGACTGCTGCGGGAATGGGGGCGGCTTGGGGTTGAGGCGGCGGAGCGGGTGCGTTGTATGTTGCTCGTGACTGTTGCTGCGCCGGTACAGGTGCTGCTGCTACTGGGTCGTATGCCTGATGTGGAGTCTGGCTATAGAGTTGGGTGGTTGGGACGGACGACGTATATGATGGCTGCTGCTGCTGTTGACGAATGGGTGGGGAGATGTTCAGTGAGGCCATTGCGGCAGCACTGGAGATGTCACTATGAAGGAGGCGGTTAGCTCAATTGGTAAGGAGGACTGGTTCTTCGGGGGGGGGGGGGGGGGGGGGGTAAGAGGCTGCTCACGCTTCGATCTGACTAGCTTCCATCCTCCGCTTGTGCACAAAGGCCTTGCAATCGTCGCGAAATCGTCCTACGATCTTGGCCAAGTCGTTGTAGAATTTGCGCCCGACTTCGATGTTGGATATGATCTCCTTGTACTTCAGGTATCCGTTCTCCAGTTCCTGCAGGGCACGTTCTCTTTCCTTTGTCGACGCATCGCCAGTATGTGCGCGTGAGAAGGCCCGGTTGGCCTCGCAGATGCGTGATGCGAGCTGGTCCTGCTGCTGCTGCTCCTCGACTACCATCTGCAGGTCGGTGTCATACAGGCGGAGCTGCTCCTCGAAAAGGTCCTCAAACTGGCTCGCCTGAATGGGCTGCATGGGAAACTCGCGTTCCAAGCGTGCAGTTTCCTTGGTCAGTGCTCGGCCTGCTGGGTGATTAGTTCTGAGTTTTTGGCATTGTGTGCACCGGTTTTACTCACTGATATCATCCGCCCGCGCCTTGTCCTTGAGAGCCTGCACCTGTCGCTTACGCCGGCTTTCCAGTCGATTTACCTCGCTCAAGCATCCACGCAATCGCGTCACCTCCCGCTCAACCTCGGGCGGAATCGCGGCCCTGCGACTGCTGGGAACGTACAGTTCGAGGTCCCGGTTTGTGCCGGTCAGCACGCGGAAGACCGCCTCCGAGGCTTTCAGCTTCTGTTCCACGAGGTTATCGCTACTTTGAGCTGACGTGAAGTACCCTTCAATCTCTCGGGACGTTGTGTAGAGCTTAGAAGCTGCTTCTTCGGACGACGCACGTGTCCACCGGTCAGTGCCATACCGGCGGCGTGATGCATCATCTTCTGCTTTCTCGGCCGCAAGAAGCTCTACTCCTTCGGTGTATACTGCTCTGTCGTTGCCCTTGACCTTGGCCGTATCCTCGAGAGACCTACGCAACCGGTAGAGACCATCCTGCTGGCGCATCTCCTCTGCGTGAGAGACCAAGGTCGGGGGTAGTCCCAACGGCTTTTCAAGTGCTTGTAGGGAACCTGGGAGATTGAGGGAAGAAAGCAGACTGAATTTGTCAGTAGGCTGGTCCTTATGTAAGGGTTCGAGGCACTTACTCTCGCAGTTTGTCCGTCATAGTCTCCAGTTCTCCGATGATCCTCTCGTTGACTAATCTATCTCTCCTATCAGAGTAGATGCTTGCCGCGATATGCACCGCGTATGGCACCAACTTTGTGAATAGCGGCTGGCCTAGGGGCCCGTTCTCCCCAAGCATCGAGACGGCATCTGTCACCTGCGACGGCGCTTTCGCGGCCACCATACACGCGCGATCGATCAGTTTCAGCTCCGACTTGGGCGGCACTGGATTTAAGTAGATGATATCATTATCCTTCTCCGCGCGCTTTAGATCCTCTGTGACGCGGCTCTTGAGGCCCTGCAGATCCCCCAACACCGTGCGGTTGATCCAACGGGACTCCTTGAGCGCCTCGTTCACACAGAGCTCACTGTCCTTCAGCCGCGCCACCTCCTCACCATACTTGCGTTTCTCCAGGCAATCCAACGACTGTCGGTACTGCGCCGCGGCCGCGAAGTGATGGTGCTTGGCAGTCATGTGGTGAATCCACTCCGGACTGATCGCATTCGACTTGACCGCATGGTCGCCCGCGTCGGCGTAGAAATCCGAGACCTTGGCGGCCAGTCGAGCAATCGAGGCGTCCTTCAGCCCGTCCTTCACGGCCTTCTGCCAGAAACATTCCTGCGCTTGCGCGAGAAGAAGCTGCTCCAGGCTCTGAAGAGTCATCTCGTCCATGTCTTCCGGCGGAGATGTGCGAAGATCAGGTAGAATATCGCATCGGAGGTGCACCAGAACGCCCGCCGCTTGGCAGAAGTAGTTGCATGCCTGTTTGAGTCCGTCCGCAGTAGTTCGGTTCACGGAGAATGCGAGCTGCGAGTACAAGGCCGCGAGATTGTATATGATGTTGGCGAGTTCGTAACGAAGGTTGTTTTGCGAGACTATGCAGTAGCCCAAAGGTATCAGCTTGAGGGGGGTTCTCTCTTGTCAGGGTGCTCCGAGCGGTCTGGTGTCTTCTAACGTACTTGGTCTCGAGGTGTTGAATCCAAAGGCCGGATACCATGGGAATTCCACGCCAACCTGCGGCAGTTCGAGCAATTAGCACAGTCACTACTTCGTCTTCGGTTCCACAGATCTTTCATGCAGGGGTGCACTTCGATATCTGTCTCCAGAAAGGGCATGAGCGGACATGGCTTACATCGACTGGAAATTTGCCGCCAAGCCACTTCAGCTGCGCCGCGTAGGTGACCAGCCGGCTGATTCCACTAACATGTGCCTCCTGGACATTGATTGCTTCGCTCCGCAGCCGGTCGATGATCAGGAGATCCTCGGCGAACATATCCGGACGCTGGTCATATTTCGAGGAAATATACTGCGTAATGGCATCGTTGAGGGAGACGGGGTGAGACCGCCGAAATGGGATCTGGAGGATATTACTGTATCCGAGTTAGCGGATTCCAGAGAAGGTTAAGAGGTTAAGAAGATTGAATTCACATACGATGCCATCGTGTCCTTTGATTGAGCGCACGCAGGCGAGTGAGAACGGTCGGCCGATGGCGGGGAAGTTTTGTTGACAGAAAAGCCCAATCCTGGACCCCGCCGGGGCAACGCATGACGTTTTGGTTCTGTGCCTGAGGCAGAGATACCCACCGTCGGGTACACTTTTAAATCTACGTACTGAATTATGTCTACATTTATATACTATAAAAAGCACATAGACATCCAACATAATTCATTCTGTATTTGCGGCTTGGAGCTCATGCCATTATGTACTTGAAGAAGGATCATAACAAAAAGTCCGACCATATACGCCCAACAATACACCCACACACACACACGCATGTACTGTACGCATTCCACCCGGTCAGTGAGCCTTTCATCATATACTAGTCCAGCTCGTTTATCCTCATTTTGATATACTCAAAGATACTAAGGAGGATCATATTATTGACCCCCGTCCGTATCAATATAATCGAAAGTCCCTTGTACATGCTCGATTTGGCTACGGCGGCCGTTGCCTCGCCCACCTCCTTTGTTTTTCCGAGCAGGACACTCTGTGCGCGAGTTTTCCGGGTGTCAAGTGGATAGGTCTAATCCAGTTAGCTGGGAAGCTGGGATCAAGTTCTGGACAAAGCTTACACAGAACCAAGGGACGGTGCTGCAAATGGCACCCGCGATCATGGGCGCTCCGAACGGAGACTTGTCAGGACCCAGCTCCTTCGCTGCAAGTTGTTTGACAGTTTCATAGACGGTGAAGTAAAGACCAGAGCCGAGCGTATCCCGCATAGCGTGAAGATGAAATCCCGTGTACAACCCGCGGATACCATACCGCTGAATGATCTGTTTGATGGCCTCTACGGTTCCCAGGCGTGGCTTTTTGCGAAGAGAAGGATCATTGACTGCGTCCGGGGCGGCCTGTGCACGGTTCGAAACCAAGACCGAGGTCTGAACCACATTTTTGGCGAGCTCAAAGGGGCCTATCGCACGTCAGCGGGCAGAATTCTTGCCTATAATCCAGCGCCAGGACATACAGGCTAGGGGGGAGGTTATAAGGCCAGCAACGAGGCCAGCAGCGGTGAAGGTGAACAGCGTCGACAAAGTGGGGCTACTGCCTGGCTGGTTGTACATCGCCAGTGGCGATTCCCCGGTCATTCTCTCAATGAAATCGGAGATTCGATGTTTGGCCGCGTTGTACGTTGTAAAATTAACCACTCGGACCGCCGTAACGCTTGCTAGAGGTGGCAGGGCTCCTGAGATTCGACATTTACATTAATGCTCTGTCGCGCAGAATCCAAGGGGCGATGTCGACCTACCAGCAACGTAACCGCGGGGTCCTTCGGTACGCCACAGGTAGCGGACGCATTGGAAGACATTCTTGAAATTATGTCTGCATCGAATCCATCAGCTAGGAACCTCACCCATCTCGTCCCACGAGCGAATCGCACTCACGTCTGCATACGAGTTTTGACATTTTCCAATGGAGTCTACGCCAGCCGTTCGCACCTCCGGTCAGCTCATTCCATAGGTCCTTCGCTTCTGCTCGGTGTTAACCTACCACAGCGAGGGTGGCACAAACTGTCGAAGTCGCCGAGGCCACCTGGGTTTTGTACCTCTTGAGCAGTCTGTTTCGCTTGGTTTCGTCCATAAGCCAGGGACTTCGGTTCGACATGGCTAGGGGAGGAGATTTCGAGGGGGTCGGGGTAAAGGGTGCATGTTCAGCGCGTTTATCTAGAGTCATGCCTGAAGGTATCCCATCTGCGGCAGATGAACAGGCCTCTTTGGTTGTGTATGTTTAGTTGGAATGGCTGTGGTTATAGGCAGGTCGACAGGAACAAGCAGGCTGGGGAACCCTATGGAACGCAAAGCGGTCTCTCAACGTGCGAGCAGACCGTTCAGCGTCCCACAATTATCCATGAAGCAGATCCCGACAACTTCCTGAACAGTTTTCTTTCACGGCTGAAAGAAAGGAGGTATTCCCTCTCAAAGGGTGGGGTTGACGGCGGTCAGTGGAGGAGATCGCACCAGCACACAGCAGCTCTGGAGCTACTGAATTGCTACTGAATGTTTCCCGGGGTCGAATAGGCGACGTCCAGCTCGAGAGCGCACTGAGAGGTCGCGAATGCAAGATTGGAGTCCAGATTCAATTTTCTCTTTCCACCAACTGAAGCCTTGCACTGTTGTCCAGGAAGACCTGTTGAGGATGCATAAGGGTGAGCCACTACTTTTCAAAGCACGCCAGTCCTCGCACCTTCCAGCTAGGAGGAATTAAATTCTCATCCGCGAGACGACAAGCTCCACGTACCTATGCGGAACAACTGCGACGCAGTTTGGTGGCAGCCGAAGGCCAGAGTCGGGAAGACAATGGACTGTGCGGATGGCAGGGAAGAAGAATAAGGTCGAAGAAGAATGGAAGGAAGTTTACGGATACAGTAGTAGAGACTAAAAAGAGAGAGGGAGGGAGCGAGTCGACAATCATCACGACTAGACAAGACAGATGGGGTTACCAGAAAATCGCTCAACCAGTGGGTGAGCAGCAGTGGTACTTAGTTTGGGTTAGTTTCAGCAGGAGTTAACTTTAGTGAGCCTAGTCGGTTTTAGTTTGACTTAAGTTGATGCAGAGACAGCAGAGACAGCATAGACAGCATAGACAGCATACTGTGTAGACTACTCGGTCAGTCCTTCGAGAAATTTGGGCAGAGAGCATGGATTGATCATTAATTCATTATTGTGGACTGTAGAGGTGTGGGTGGGAAGCCACTCACTGGAGGATGACTACCTACCTAGTACGGAGTACCCAGTGGATCATTGAATCACTGGATCACTCAGTCACTGCAGTAGTGGCCGGCCACTTTGAACAGGCTTAGTGGGGTCCCCGTCCAGTGACGTCGTCGTGAGGCATCCAGTGCAACTTTGCAAAAGCGTCAAAATATACTAGGTAGACTAACCTACTCCCTAGAGGTTGTTTCTGCATCCGTTCAACGGAGAAACGGTTGAGAAGATGGGATTACCCATCCAATTGACTGGTGTGCCTCTGTTTCCATCTGTTTGCTTAGCCAAACGATAGTAATCGAGTAGTAGCCTCTTGTGGGTCCGTTGATAGTTGATAGTCTACATATTTCTCTGCGAAATGTTTAACCGAGCGGGAAGTGTTTATCCCTCATTAGACAACCCCCCGCTATAAGCCCATCCAATACACATACTCAGGATGCAAAATATGACAGACTTTGAACACTGAGCGATGTGGCAAAGAAGGAAAGGGAGCTGCAGCGGACCAAACCAGTCCGGTCGGTGGTTGCGGTGGTTGCGGTGGTTGCGGTGGTTGCACCCGCCGCCCGGACGGATCGTCTACGGCATCGAGGGCAATAAGAATA
Source organism: Aspergillus fijiensis CBS 313.89 (assembly GCF_003184825.1). Taxonomy (NCBI): domain Eukaryota; kingdom Fungi; phylum Ascomycota; class Eurotiomycetes; order Eurotiales; family Aspergillaceae; genus Aspergillus; species Aspergillus fijiensis. The sequence goes on along the minus strand of NW_024469058.1, from coordinate 56,969 downwards.
AATCGATCGATCAATCAATCAATCAGTCCATCAATGACTCTACCCCGCCCTGGCTGAACCACACTGCAAGCTACCAGTCGGGATCTGATGGTTGATGATTCTAGTCCTGTGGTCCTTGCCTAATACGGATGCAAAACATGCCAGTCGGTTGTTCTGCCGGAGTTTACTGCTACATGTGGATTACTCGTATATACTCGAGTAAGATATGTACAATAGTGTAAGAGCAAGTAGAGCGAGCGGTCTTCAGCCCACATTCAAAACATGTGGCAAGAACTGGGCAGGCAAGTCAAGTCCTCTCTGGGGTATGTGGTGTGCCACATCGAGGTGTTGAATAATTTCCCCCACCTCCCACCTCTCCTCTTTTTGTCGCGACAAGCATAACTTACAAGCTTCACATGCAAGTTAACCACATAAACGATCACCACCATGCTTCCCTGATGACCCTTTCCCTCACTTCATGACTCGGCACTCTTTATCGAAAGCTTGGCTCAGATCGCCAGCAACGGGCTGATGGTAGACTGTGGGCCTTCGAACATGCGCGCGCAGATAAGATGATCGCTACTCAACCATGGAAGCTCTTGCTTGGGCCGTGGCACTGGTGTCGTAATTTATCTTGTGCTGGGTCGGTCAAAATACCAGCATCGAGGACTCCACGATCATCATTGGCTCTTTAGGCAAGACAAAGTCTTGGTGGTGATACCTCTGATCACTTCACTGTCTTGATTGAACGAATCATCTCTCCGAGACTTGGTTGGCATTGTCGATCCACGGAGAGGTGCACACACCCTTGGGATCATGGATCAGGATTCTGTAGCAATCAATTATTGAAAGCAACGCTATGGTCACTCGATTTGTGTCGATGCTAATTGGTGGGCGACTCCCGTGCTTCGTACCGCAATGCATCTCGAGGAAACAAGACAACGGGGAAGAGGAGCGTGGTCCACGGTCAGGCTACTCGATACCCAAAGTAGAAGTAGACAGGGAGTTGGCCCAGTGGGTTGACTGCGGATTTCATGGTAGCACCAGTCTTAGCAGCCAGGGTCTGTTTTCATCATATATTATGCGAGATCCTCAGTTCGGGGTTCCACAAGTACTGTACAGTTTATAGGTATATATATGCTCAATCTTTATGTCCTGGGCTCGTGCATGATATGATCCATTCTCAGGTGTGACAGGATCCAAATACTGAACATTCATAAAGAACCAGAAATCTCGCCAATGTGTTCTGCGATACGAAAATAGGAGATTTCAATCATAAACTCAATCATTATTGTTTAATCCTCATGCAAGGTAAGGTAAGTGGGGAAGGGGGCTTGGGGGGCTTACCCTCGGGACCTCGGTCCCGTAGGCGGTTTCCCCGCAAAAAGGAGCGTTACTCCGCATCGGACCACTTGATGTTTGCACTACCACCATCAAAACACATAACTACGCCTGCCATACTACCTCCTGAATCTCGCGTCGCTCAAGTCAACCAACTTCCAGCAGAGTATCTCTTGACACATATGTTAGGTTCAATTCGCGCTGACTGGAATCGGATCGCAAGCCAAAGAATTCCCCCCATTTCGTTCTCCGACCGATCAACATGGGCAAGAAGCCTTCAGGTCCCGCCTACGTTCTGGGCGTTGGCATGACCAAGTTCATAAAACCGCGTGGCAAGGTTGATTATCAAGAGCTGGGTTTTGAAGCTGGGGTCAAGGCTATGCTGGATGCCCACATCAACTATGACGAGGTCGAGCAAGGGGTTGCATGCTACGTGTACGGAGATAGTACCTGCGGGCAGCGCGTCTTTTATCAATTTGGACTCACGCAGGTTCCCATCTACAATGTCAATAACAACTGTTCCACAGGGTCTACAGGTTTAGCTATGGCCCGAACGCTGGTCTCTCACGGGGCCGCAGACTGCATCCTGGTTGTTGGCTTTGAGAAGATGAGTCCCGGTAGTCTCCAGTCGGTCTACAGCGATCGCGCGAACCCGACCGGCCTGTTCGGCAAAATGATGGCCGAGACTAGAGGAGTCACGAATGCCCCAGGTGCAGCACAGATGTTCGGCAACGCTGGTCGCGAGTATATGGAGAAGTAAGTGTGTGGTCTGGAACCGATCGCTGCTAAGTTGAAAGGAATGAACTAAATCGTCACATGCAGGTATGGTGCTGAAGCCAAAGACTTTGCCAACATCGCGCGGATTAACCACGAGCATTCTAAGCGCAATCCATACTCCCAATTTCAGGACGAATATACTCTTGACCAGATCCTTAAGTCGCCGATGATCCACGCACCTCTGACGAAGCTGCAATGCTGTCCAACATCTGATGGCGCGGCCGCTGCTGTGGTCGTCTCCCAAGCCTTCCTTGAGGCGCGTCCCCACCTGAAAGACCAAGCAATCCTGATTGCGGGTCAGACGCTCGCCACTGATCACAGCTCCGTGTATGATCGCAGCTCTATTGACTTGATGGGATTCGGCATGGCTCGCAATGCGTGCCGAGCTGCAGCAGCTGAGGCGGGAGTGAACGTTAAGGATATCAAGGTGTGCGAGCTACACGACTGCTTTTCTGCCAACGAGATGATCACCATCGATGCACTAGAGCTGTGTGAGCCGGGAAAGGCGCACGAAATGGTGCGACAAGGCGACATCACATATGGTGGAAAGATGGTCATTAACCCTTCTGGAGGCCTTATCTCCAAGGGTCATCCATTGGGGGCAACGGGCTTGGCGCAATGTGCAGAGCTTGTTTGGCACCTGCGTGGCTGGGCCAACAATCGCTTGGTTGACGGCACAGATGTCGCCCTTCAGCACAACCTGGGGTTGGGAGGTGCCGTCGTGGTCACCGTATACAAGCGAGCAGATGGCAAGGCCGCAACACCAGTACCATCAAAGACAGTGGCAAAGATCACGGGGCTTGGGTACAACCCGGCTGTAGAAGCCAAGGGCTTCACAGCAGAGCAAGCTCGATCAGTCCAGAGTCGGAAACATAGGGACAAGTGGGCGTTGGCCGACACGCAGGACCGGGTGCTGGCGCGGTTCTAACGCTTCTAGCTCGAAGGATGTGTATAGGGCAACTGTGGGCACTGGGGGTAGATTATAGCATTGTGGATATGTAGTACAGTACAAGCTGTAAAGCTAAGTCATTGGACTATTGGTATCGACTGATGCACTTTCTCAAGTTCCTCTCAAGTCTCAAGTTCATGCCATGCCCTTGTGTGTAACCGCGATCCTCTCGGCAGCACGTTGCGCCGCGCGCGCACGCGCGTAGCTGACATAAGCGGGTGCGGTCCACCGCGCTGCTTAAATTTTCGCGCATCTTCACAGCTCAACCATTTTCCTTCTTCTTTTATCATACCAGGTCTCCAACATACCCTTGCGGATAGATGCCCTTTGGCACGTTCTGTTTGCAAATTTTAGCTTCGAGACCAAGAGCGAACTTTTCGCATGCTCGTTCTAATCCCATCACGTGGCGCAGGGTTGGTCTAGCCATCTCATCACGCTGTAGTTGGGTTCGCTTTTGAGCACACATCCCTTGTTTGAAAAACCCGTTACATCGTTTCCATGCCTTCGCATATCCAACAACTCTTATCTCTTATAGAGTTGGATGTTGCAACAAGTCTTGCGTGGTATGAGAGCTTGAAACTAGCTCGGATCCTGGAAAAAGATGATTTTCCTCGATTCGCCTGTGTCAAGCCATGCTCTCTTGCTCAACCTTTCTTATTTTTCGTTCTGTGCGCACTAACCTACAGGATATATCGACACGTAGCTTAGACTGCAAAAGGCACTTTCGAAGTCTCGTCCGTCATACTCTCCATGATATTCGAGGTCAAATTTGTGCCAAAATTGAACCCCCTGGACTCTCTTGTCCAATTTTCTTTCTCCCTCGTGTTGCGTCCGCTGTCAATCTGAAATGGGGCGGTACGTGTCAAAGCAGGGAGGTACATTCAAACCCGTAGAATTGTTATAAGTGGTCCTGTTCCGTTGGCTCGCGCTGGCGGAATGCAAGCTTGTAGAACAGTTCAACATCAGACCTGAAGTCTGCCAGCCATCCCTGATGGAGGGAAGAGAGGGTGCGGTGCGCGTTGCAACCATTAGTTATCAGGTATGCGCTACGGAGCGAGTCAGCAACCGGGCCATCCTTGTGGAACAAAACCATCCCTTAAGATTCGATCGAGGGAGGTGGTTATGTCGTGCAATTCCTAGGGCAATCATGGCCAGGATCAGTATCCCGCTTGGAATGTACAGTACGTACTCAATTGACTGATAATAAGCTTCACAGGGCGCGGTGCCTGGCTGAACCAAGGCGGCAGGAGGCTGCGGTGGCGTGGATCAATGGTAACTTACTGATGGTGTGCCCGCCCCTTGCATTCCTGCAATCAAGGTACAGAACCATGACTGGCTTGCCGCGAGGTGCTGGTGCATTGTCGCACGGGGAGGGAGGGGCGTCGAGTCTTGAGAGGGTGACAATAGAAACTCGGATCTTCAATTCCAATGCTTTGAGGAGGCGCGAGTGGCCGCACTCCCTATGATCGCCCTCACTCCTAGTTGGAAGGCCCTGGCAAGATGCCAGTTATAAATCTTGACTTCATCTCTCCTCCCTGTAGAAAACCAGGCAAGTATTCGGATTCAGTTTTACAGTCGTCGTTCGGAGGTCTTTCTCTCTTTCTTCTTTCCTTTCCAATTCATTGTTTGTCAACCTTGGCTATAGATCACCTCGTCTAGTACGCCTGTCCACTCTTTAACTTTCAAACCCCCAATATTTTTTTGATCTTGGCAAATCGCAATGGCCCGCTTCAGCCTCTCCGTCCTTGTGCTCTGCCTTTTCATGGCTTTGATGGCGTCCGCCATGCCTGTCAAGCGCGACGATGTCGCCAATGAAAGCGACTACGCTATGCAGGGGATCGAGGTAAAGATCCAGCCCTAGATTTGGCTTCGACGGCGTATGCTAATATTTGACTCAAGTCCGCCACCAAGATGATGGAGGAGATGATTGAGAAATACAAGGAAACCCAGGAGGCGAACGACAAGTCCAACGATGCCTCTTCCGCAACCGCCGACAAGACTGAGAACCAGAACGCTCCGATGGAGGATGCGAACACGAGTCCTTCTTCCACTACTCCCACTGAGGCGACTCCTGCTGCCAGCGCTGCCGCCCAGTCTCCCAAGCCTAGCAAGACTCACATCGTGAACGACAACCCTTTTGCGAAATTACCCCTTGTCGGCGGTCTGCTGAGCGGCGGTGGTCTCCCCGGTCTGTGATGCCCCGAGGGTGCTCGCCCCTGTGCCGGCATAGGCAACTGCCGGGAAACCCAAGCTTTGGTGTTAAAGTCTTTGTTGTTACGGTGCTATGTATGAGGCATGATAATTGTGAATTTTCCCACTTTGGTTTTGGGTTTGCTTGGTGGAGCTCGTTTAGTCGCGCGAGTTGGTATCCATAAAATACTCGATAGGATAGTTAGTCCGCAAAAAGAAATAAGAATTCAGTGCTATGAGACGAAAATGTCGGCTATGCAGAAATACTCCGTGCGAGTCAATAGGCAAACATTCGCTTATGGGCGATTTCCGTGATTGCAACCCATGCATGGGCAACATGATAGCTCTGGGTATATAGTAGGGCCATGCAGTAAAGCCACAGGTTTGTTCAGGAACCTTGATTTTGATTTGCTCGCTGCTGCCCTTCATAGAGACCGGTATAGTATCCAGCATAATACCAGGCCATCATGAGATTCTTCAAGCCTTCATCTTGCACTATTCGCCGGCGTCAGTACCTTGCTACCGGCCCTGACTTGAGTACCACAAGAGCCTTACCTTGTGCTAGAGCGGCATGAGGCGGAGGCACTGCTCCTGCAGGAGTGAAGCCTTGGCCAGTGGGCGCAATTGTTGGATTTGCAGCCGCGGATGTCTGCCCTGTTGTCTGAAAGAAGTGAGCATATGCAGTCCAGAAGACGGTGTTTTAGACTTACCTTCGAGGTCTGAAGAGTAGGGGCCTGTTGAGAACCGACAGTGACTTTTGCTTCAGCAGGAGTTGCATCAACTACAGACGGCGGTTCGGCGTCATGATCCATGCTATCAACCGCTTCATCCGATTCTTGCGCTGGTAAGACATCCTGAGAGCCCGCTTCAGCCTCCGCCTCTCTCAGTACATCATCTACATTCTCTCCTCTTGCCTGGATGCTGTGATAGAGCTGTCGTGGTCGTCGTTAGCATTTGGATCACGTGCCCCCAACAGAGGAGCTCATACTTTGTATTCCTCGACAGCTTCATCCCAACTCTGGACCAGCGCAGAATCATCCCAGATCTCTTCTTGTGTCAGTGGCCGATTGGCATTCTTAGACTTTCCCATGGCATCGAATAAGAGGCAGCAAAGAGAGGGGACAAATGAGGATAAGATGGCTGACTCCCTACAGATAGACTGACTGGAGTAGTCAGCGGCAGCCACGCCGAGTGAAATTCACTGATGGTCGGCCGGCCGGGCTCGAACTCACCGCTTGGCGGCGGAAAAATTGCGAGCAGAAAAAAAGTTTCCCGCACCTTTTCGCAAAGCCCGCCGATTGTAGCGCTTTAAACACCAGCCTACATTTCTACGCCAGATCACAACAGGATGGCTCCGGACAAGAAAGACAAGAAGCGCAAGGGTATGTAATCTTTCTCTTCCCTGCTTGTTGCGTTAATTGATCCCCTGCGACTGACCACTGACAGCTGCCAACGCCGTTGCCGCCGACTCGCCCGCAAAGAAGACCAAGAAGGTCGACGCCAAACCTGCTCAACCTCCTAAGGAAACTCCCAAGCCGGCTCTCAAGAAGGCCAAGAAGACCGAGGCACCTATCAAGGCCGAAACTTCGTCGAAAGTGAAGGTCAACGGCGAGCCGGCTAGACAGGTCAAGCCCCGTAAGCGTGCCGCCGACTTCCTCAGTGACAATGAGGAGAGTGAGCCAGAGGCAAAGTCTACCGAGGTCAAGGCTAGCAAGGAGAAACCCAGCACCAAGAAGTCAAAGAAGTCAGATGGGACCGCCGCCGCTGCCACGAAAGGAAAAGCTGCCAAAGCGAACACCAAACCCAAGAAGGTCGAGCCTGTTGTGGAAGAAGATTCTGAGGATGAGGATGAGTCTGCCGCCTCGGATGTAAGCCAGAGTGAGGGTGAAGAAGACGACCGCACAACTGCTCTGATCCGCGGCTTTGAGAGCAGCGGTGACGAGGCCGACTCCGACGACGAGGGCTTCGACCAGAGTAAACCCCTGCCCAAGATCCCTGACTTGAAGAAGGCGCAGCGCAAGGTGAGGAAGCAGCAAGAGAATGCCGACCAGTCAGAGGGGCCCGGTACGATCTATGTTGGGTGAGTACTAAGTACTGCTACTTGTTGTCATCGCACGTCTAACCGCCTTATTCTCAGACGTATTCCCCACGGTTTCTACGAACACCAGATGCGTGACTACTTCAACCAATTCGGTACTGTCACCCGCCTGCGTCTTTCCCGCAACCGTACCACCGGTCGCTCTAAACATTACGCTTTCATCGAGTTCGATTCGGAATCCGATGCTAAGGTCGCTGCGGCTACCATGGACAACTACCTCCTGTACAAACACCTCCTGAAATGTAAATTTGTCCCACAGGAGCGTCTGCACCCTGAGATCTGGAAGGGCGCCAACAGACGGTTCAAGCGAACCCCGTGGAACAAGATCGAGAAGAGGCGACTTGAGCAGGGCAAGACGAGAGAGCAGTGGTCGGATCGCATTGAAAAGGAGCAGCAAAAACGGGCGGCCAAGGCAGAGCAGCTGAAGAGCATTCTGGGATATGATCTGGAGCTTCCTCAACTGAAGAGCGTGGACGAAGTTCCTGTGCAAGAGCGCAAGGCTATCGAGGCCGACGAGCCAACAGCTGAGGAACCTGGCAAGGCTATCGAGGCTCCTAAAACCGAGGAGGTCGAAGCAGTGAAGGCCGTTGAAGATACCCCTAAGAAGACCAACAAGAAGGAGAAGAAGGCAGCTCAGTCCCCTGCTGTGCAAGAGACCGCCAAGCCATCAACGAAGAAGACTGAAGCCGCAGCCTCACCCGCCGCTAAGAAGGCTAAGAAGGCCGGCAAGAAGGTCAAGTCCAAGGCTACCGCTTGATTCTTTCATTCTATCTAAAATGTCATTGTTGTGTTGTTCATCGCTTAAAATATCGCTCGGAGTTGATTGATTTCAATTGTACATGGTCATTGTATTATTCGCTAGGCATGAATAGAGGAATATCCGTATAAGTTCGCTCCACCTCCATGCAAGTCACAGGTGCCTTTCTCAGCATGCAATATGAAGTCAGGAGTATTCCAAGGGTCTCGATCTTGTGATTCGCAGATTCACCTCCGACCAGTCGGCCGCCTGAGGCCACAGGGTCCCACCACAGTCACATGATTTACACTAGGCTGTAACCAGTCTAGCCGGGCCCACTGACTAACCTCGCATAAATTTGCAGCTACGGCATTTCTACCATTTGATTTTCTTTTCTCTCTTTCTTTCTTCCAACTCCTCGCTCAAAGAATCGCATTCGAAGCTCACACACAGAGAAACCCCCCCGGGGAATTCTCTTCAACCAGCTTTTGGGAAAGTCCCCGGACACCCTGACTGTTTAAATCGTCCCTTGTGGGCCCAGTCAGGCAATGCGGAAACGCGCCGCCATAGAAGCAATTCGATAGCGGCTTATTGCCCTGTTCCCTCCCAATGCTCGCATTCGTATCCGACGTCGGAAGAGGTCCTACCCTCTCTCGGCGGAAACAATGGCGGTACGGGCTTGTGCTGGAGAGGGGCTTTGATCTGGGTTGCCTTTCGTCGTGTTTGGATAGTCATGCGATTGCTCACGACCGAACCCTTTTGGGGTTTGGTGGTGGTTAACTCAATGGGGCTCATTCTTGAGGCGAGGAGTTCATCTATGCTTTTTTTTTCATTTTCTCCCCAACGAGTCTGTAGCTTATGGAAAGCGGTGATTACGCAGGATCACAGATGCTCTGTCGAAGGAGTCGGACTCATGCACATTTTTTTCTCTGTTCGTGTGATGATATACCAATCATAGAGTCAAGCCCTGAGATTCCGTACTACGGTATAGGAGTTATTGACGATAAACGATTGTTTTCATATCTGATGAGCATTTGATATTATTGTCGCATTACCTAGTTCATTTGAGATTTTTTACTCTCTTATAATAATCACATAATATCATGAGGATACACTCGAATCCGAGTTCAATATTTGCCAAATGTGAGAAATAATGAGAGCCATTATCATCACCGTCATTCTATTTTATACAATTGTCCTTTGTGCTCATCCAGTAGTCTCTCTTAAGACAACCCCTTTCTCCCCCGTCGTCTTCGTGTCCTTCATTGCCCTTTCTTCTCCTCGGCACTAGCACCAGCAGGAACAGGCTCCGCCGCTCCGTTATCCGTTTGCAACAGCAATGCCGTAACAATCTCGGCCAGAGTGGTGATCGCCGTGGCACAAACATTACTCCAAACCTGGATGCTCACGGACCCGAAAGGCGCGCGGGGGAACGACAGAATCCAGGCCACGTAGTACGGGACCCAACCCTCCGGCAGCATGAAGACGGGCGTTTTCGAGTACCAGAATTGCAGGAAGAACTTGATGCCACTTGTACCGACCCAGCGGACGGCTTTCACGCCCCAATCGAAAGATGATTTCTGCGACGCGAGCTCCTTATCTGAATTGTTTGGTAAAGACATAAATGTGTCAGCTTAAGGGCTTCACAAATAGCTTGCGTGGGTGCGTGGGTGCGTGGGTGCGTGGGTGCGTGCATCACTCCCCTCCATGGCTCTGCTACGACACTGCAGAAGAAGAAGAAGAAGAAGAAGAAGAAGAAGAAGAAAATAGTAGGCGATTTTGCTCGGAGAACGTACTCATGGCTTCATATTCCTCCATCGTTTTGTCGTGTCGTCTTCGTAGCTTGGCCCATTTCGCAAACTCGTCTTGCGAGCTGGTGTTGTTCATGTCCCGTTTCAGTTGGACAACTTCGCGCTTCAGACGGTTTTGCTCGCGGAACTTCCTAGATGTTGGGGTCGGGAGTCTCAGGTAGAGAAGCCATAACTAGACGTAATCATATCATTTTAGGACATATGTTCTCGTATAGGTGGATCGTAGTCAAGGGAACCATTGAAGGTAATTCCCGAGGTCAACGTACTAGGTTGTCAATCGTGGTCGCACCGACGGTGTTCACAAGGTAGATGGCAATGTGAACGAAAAGCACAATCCCCACAAGAGGCAACATGATGGATCGGGTGCTATGGTTGTTGACAATGGAGGAGAGGGGAAGTCTCGGTGGAAAGTGGACAGCAAGCCCACAAAACTGCGACCGTGTTGAGTGCGCGTATGCAATGCGGCGCAGGTTTTCCAACCGGATTCGGGTCGTAAATGATAAGTCAGAGAGATGTAGCCAAAAATGTCCAGAGTCACACGGAAGCAGATCGAGAACAAAAGTTGACCCTCAAGCCTGCGGAAGGGAAATCGGAATGACGTTGTCACGTTTCTCAACCCGCCCGTCGGCTGCGGCATTTCTTCAGTCTCCGGTCCATACACATCGGCTCTTCAATCACCCAATTGACTAGGTAGACTACCTACCTAGTACTTTCTGCTGCGTACCGACTGGTGGAAGACTACGGGCTTTCTCTTTCTTTTGATGGCCGCTATGCAGTAGGCTGGATGATGCCCAATGTCCCCTCCTTCAAATCATGAAGCCGCATTTCATGACCTCGCCCAGATCCTTTCAGCTAGATACCAAAACAACGAGGTTCTCGAGATCGAGATACTTCCTCCTGGTCTAGGTCCCCTCCTACAGGATGGTACCTCGGTTGGCATCGCCAAGAATTACCTAGTCCAGGCGTTCGTCACAGCAAGACGCAATTTCTTCGGCGCTTTGAACGGGAAGTCCCTCGATGGGCCTGGACATGAGAACATTCCCTCTCAACCTGGGCACTGGAATTCCCCTTCGGATGAACTCCTCCTTGTGTCCACAGAGATCATTCTCCTTTTTGACTGCGAGCATTTGACGGCATGCAACTGGCGCAGAAGACGCCTGACTGCTTCTCTCCAACGCCACGATCCCGCTGATTCTGACAATGAGCGTCATCGGTCGCTCATCGATGCTTTGAGCAAGGAACTCTCGTTGACCAAGACCTTCCTCTGCTCTCCATTGCATCGACACACCAAATCCCCGACATTGTGGAGTTATCGCTTATGGCTCCTGACTCGCTTGATGCGCCTTCAACGGCGGCCCTTGAAGCAGCCGGATGAGTCCTCGCACGAAGTGATCCTAGGGATTTTGAATGACGAACTGGCCATAGTTCTTCGGGCTGGAGAACTCCACCCTCGAAATTACTACGCCTTTACTTATTTAAGGGAGGTCGTTGGTGCCGCGTCGGGTACAGGTGATGGTGGTCAAGATGCCTCTACGCTACTGGCTGAATCTATGATACAGAAAGCCCTGCAGTGGTGTATAGCCCACCCTGCCGACATATCTGGATGGGCATTTACTGAGTTCTTACTCGAAAGAATCCCCCAATATGAGATCCGCAGTGACGCAGTGCGTCAGGTGATACAGTTCGCCCTGGATATCGGTTGGGAGGGCGAGAGTCTGTGGATATTTGTGTACTCAGCGTCAATCAACTTAGATGGCGATTGTTTGACTAAGGATGGGCAATGGGCGTCTCAGTGGGATGCGTTGGCGAAACATCCGCTACCAAGAACGAGGTCGAATGGTGGTTGGAAGGTCTGGCTGGATTGGGCCAGGGCTGTCTGGGCTGCTGGCCCAGTGGTCAATTAGGACAATGGTCAGCCGTTCAGATAGAGAGGCACAGGGTTGTAGGCTCCAACAACGGGTCGTGCGTGCTCTTGGACATGGAGTATGCGTACCTCGTCGCATCATACACCTATACATGTGGACCATGAGGATGTTGCATGACTTGTGCGGTAGCCTCTTGAAAACGCTAAATGTGACCAACTTAAATGAAATCCTCGCTAGCTATCATGTCCTCATAACATGCTTCCAAACGAATACTGTTGTCTCCATATCACGTTGAAAAAGCCCGAGGCCGTGCGAAATAGTCGCAAGCGATCTATCATAGCCGTGCGCCTCACAGGCAGACCAACTCATGAATTGTGCACGGACCCGAAGAGTTATAGCCAAAACAGGGGTGTCAAAAAGCATGATCTGGGAAGGATATATAGGCGAGGTACTCGGTGCCCGGACTGCGAGGCGACGAAGTGGCGGACAGGCTGGGAGGACAAAACCGGGAGAGTTCTATCGAGGAGAATGGGGGAAGTGTTATTTTTTCTTCGCCGCTGCAAGTGCTTCGGCTGCTCGGCGCTCATCGGCTGTAAAACGAAGTAGAATGCGTCAGTGGAATCGAGTGCAAAGGATCTGGAGGCCGACATTCTCTGTCAGGGGTCAGTTGAAATTATCTTACCTGCTTTCTGCTTGGCCTGCATTTTGGCAGCATCGCTCTCCTTCTTCCGCTGGAACTCCGTACCAGTAAGCTCGTTCTTGGATTTCTAGAAAGAACTATTGTTAGTTTCAGAGACGATACACTCATGCAATGGAAAGACGCTCACCTTCTTGGACTGCTCCTTGTTGTTCTTCGCGCGATCGCGATCTCTCTGGTTGCCACGAGTCATGGTGATGATATCGATCGGATGATTTCAAACCGTGTATCACTTTAAAAGAAAGACAGAGAAGAAAAGAAAGAAAAGTGCAGCGGGCTGCCAACAGTACGGTTCTGTTGGTTGGGGTGCCGAAGAAACAGGAGGGTGGCTTTGCCTTGTGGAAGGAAAAGTTTTCCTCTTTTTTAAGTTGTATGGAAGGTTCTCTTTCTCTCTCTTTCTCTCTCTCGGTCTCTCTGCCTCTCCACGCCCCTCGTTTTACGGGGTTGCTGCGGCCTGCCGGCCTAGCCTCCGCCCCAGTCTTCTGGGAAGGACTTGGTGGATACGGAGTACCTCGGATTACTTCCACCTGGTCATCATTTTCGTTCTCTCCAATGCCCTTCTGGTGTGTATCTGTACATGAATATGACAGATGGCTTGGGCACTCGAAGAAGCATGAAAGCTGCAACTACCCATTAATACATCAACCCACTTTGATCATTCCTCACACGTGCATAGTAGTGCTCAACTCTATAACAGGAGGGAACCAGTCAACCCTCCGGAGGGTGTTATTAACAATTTAACAGATTTCTGCAGGGTGGGCGCTTAATTCATCAACCCATCCATTGGCTTATACATAGCTCGTTTCAAGACCTCACCTCGGGAGCGCCCATCCTATCTGACTGACCATCTAATCCTCCACCGATTAGAAGCGCCATCCTCACCCAAGGGGCTGTCTACAGCCGCACATAACAACATGAAAGCTTTCTTCTCATTCCATATCAGCACCATAAGCGCTGGGGGTCAGACTCCTTTGGACGCCCAAAGCCGCACAAGGAAGGCCCCTCCTCCACGAAGAGCGTGAACATCTCCATTTCATTCAATTAGGCGCCAATTCCCACCCAAATAAGCAAGAAGAAATCCAACTGATTGAGATGAGTGGCTCTGATCTTTCCAAAGGCTTTGTGAGAGTGTTTCAGGGTTCCCCGTCCTTCACCCATTGTATCTATTATTGTCTTTGTTGCCCTCCTTATGGAAGCCTCATTCAATGGTTGCCCTATACCTGCCTGTCTCAGGGCTGAGCTACCCATAGCAACACCAAGCAGTCACTACCGACACCGTCAGATCTCCAGCCAGAGACTCCTGGCTCTCTTTAACACCCTCGTCGACCTCGTGGTCCTCCTCTCTTTCTTCCAACTGACTCCCACCAGATAATCTCCGGCTGCGGGCCCAGTCTTTATTTCCTTTCTTCCCTTGACTTGGCTTTCTCGTTCAAGTATCTTTTCTTCTCAGTGGTTCCAGTTTCGCTTTTGGAGAAGACTATAGCACCCATACATAATTCATGCACACTTGGCTGGCACAGACTTGATCAAGCTTCTCGGCTAGAGCCTGAGATTTATCTTCTTTTCTTAACCTTTGACCAGATCATGATGGCCTCACTGCAAGAATCCTTGGCGGGCCCAGGATATGTGATTCTCAATGCCATTCGCGTCATCAATATAATCGTCTTTCTTGACATCATCGCTGCTAGTGCAGTGATGCTGGTGAAGATCTCGCTGTTGACCAGCTTTTTCTTCTTCGAGGCAGTCTCTCGTGTGGCTACGGCCGGAGTCAGCAGTAAGTACTTGGTCTCGATTCTATTTCCGTTATTGCCTTGTTTTCGAGCGCAAAGTTGCTGATTTGCCCGGTGACCAGTCTTCCTCATCATTTCCGAGCTCCCCATCTTGCGCGCCTACTTTGACCGCAATTGGCCTTTACTAGGGCAGGAGTCGGGCTTCATTACTTTGGCAATCGCAATGCTGGTACTGGGAGTGGGTGTGTTGGGCGACCTCAACACGAAGGCGACAAGCCAGGAATCACTGGGCATGCCGTTTTGGCGCCTCGTCCTCTCCGCTGGTATATTATCCATGATCATGAGCGTGGTCAACGTGGCTGCGGTAAGCCTGCTCCTACAACCCTGAGTCTGACATAGCTGCTAACAATTCCATCTCTAATAGAGCTTCGTGTTCTCTGACTGTGACATCGGAGTCAGTGCACGACATGTCCGCCTCTATGGGGCAGTGGCGCCCCAGAAAGTGGTATCGCGAGCTGGAAGCCAACGGTCATTCCAGCTGAGCATTAAGCGGGAGGAATCTCTGCCAACATACAGCCCGCAGAGCTCGGTGCGGAGACACATGTCTCAACGGAACAGCACTCGCTTTCCACTCAAGATTTCCTCGCCACTTAATCCGATGAATATCAGCGACGCGGCATCGTCCAAATATTCGCGAGACTCGGCTGGAGTCACAATTCCAGATCTTTCGCATCATCCAGCAATGCAAGGGGGGCGCATATAGGACACTGCATCAGCCACTAGGTAGGATAACTTGTTGGCAGTAGGAGACCGGTGCTTTCTGGTTGAGTGGAGCATACACAATGGCGTTGGTATATGTAGCGGCTAAGAGATATCCAATTCCACTTCTTTTTTTTTCCTTATCAGAACCTTAAAGATTTATGTATGCAATATCGAAGTAGGAAGCCATCATTGATCGCCGTAAGTATAACACTCAAATATCCACCGTACCGATCCATGATAGCAAGTAAACTTCGCAGCCCTGCCAGTGTTTATCATTTTCACTCTAGAGTTAGTTAGCGGTCCCTCTTGATTGGCGGATCGCAGGCACTACCGCTTGGCGCCGGCGGGCGATCTGATCGCCTCCAGCCAGGCACTTTAAGGCCACCTGGAACACTATCATCTGCACTGTGCATCGCATCTGCTTTAAAAGAAAGAGAGCAAGTGATTGTCCGCTCGATGCGACAACAACTCCCCCCTGACTACACAAGACATTGACAAGATGGTTGAACTCGGGATCTCGTTTGCAACGTATGTATCACTTCCCTCCCCTTTCATATTGTCAAACAATCCAATAACCCGAATTCCGGCTCCAACAGCATCAAGTCATTCCTCATCTTCTTTGCGCCCATCATAATCCCGCGAGCCATCAACCTGTACCGCAGCCTGCGCGTCTCGATAGCGACCAGGCCCCCTCCTCGCCCCGTGCCGCACGATGCCGCGCGCGCCCTGAACCTCCTCTTCTTCGCCATCACCTTCTTCCTCCTGCTCAGCCTCCCCTTCAGCCCGCGGGCCCCGCCGCCGAGCATCTTCACACTCACGCACTCGCGCATCAACACCGCCAGCGACGTGCTGTTCGCGCGGCTGGCCCGCCTGCGGCCCGCCAACACCCTGACCGCGACCGACCTCCTCCTCAAAGCCCGGCTCACCTCGCTGCCGGCGCGCAAGCTCTACCTCCGCTTCGGCCCGGACGCCCTGGCCCGCTGCCAGTTCTGCTCGCTCGACCACCCGACCACCTACATCCTCTACTACCTGCCGTGGCACGTGCTGCTCCCGCATCTGGGCCACATGGCCCTCCTGGGCGCCGTCACCGCCCGGCCCCTCACGGGCCCGGACGCCAGCCGATGGCGCAACACGTTCACGCTCGCCGGCGGCGCCCTGGCCCTGCTGGACCTGTACCTGGCCTTCGGCTACGACCCCGTGCAGACGGGGCCCGCCGCCGTGCGCGCCGGGTCCGTCACCGTGCCCCCCGCCGCATATTACCAGCTGGGTCTGCTGCGGCCCCTGGCCCTCGCCGTCGTGGATGGCATCGCCGCCCTGCTGATCTACCTCTCCGCCACCCGCCGGTTCTTCTACGCGCCGCCGTCCCAGGCCGAGCAGGTCGGCCAGCTCGTGTCGGCCGCGCTGTCCGCGCTCGGCGGTGCCACGTCCAAACTGCACGCCCTAAGCGTCACCCGCAACACGGTGGTGCGCGACAGGGTGCTCAAGGATCGCGATGATGCCTACTGGCGGACGGTGGTCGCGCTGGATGTGGACAACCCGGCGGCGCTCCGGGAGGGGTCGCGGCAGGTGGTGAGGGAAGATGGGCCGGGCGCGCCGCCGGCTGCCTCTTCGGCGGCACCAGCCTCGATCTGGGAGGAAGAGGAAGTGGTCCGTGCCATGTCGCGCGCCATGGCTGGGCAGGGCGGGGTGGACCTGGCCAAGTTGGGGATGGACGCTGCAGAGTATGTAAATACCATCACCAAGGGACTGGATGGTGCGGGTCAGTAGAGGGGGACTGGGTTGCCTTGATGGGAATTCTTGTGCGTGGTCAAATATGGACAACTTGATT
The DNA here is from genome assembly GCF_003184825.1 of Aspergillus fijiensis CBS 313.89. Lineage (NCBI taxonomy): Eukaryota > Fungi > Ascomycota > Eurotiomycetes > Eurotiales > Aspergillaceae > Aspergillus > Aspergillus fijiensis. Next base: position 40,206 of record NW_024469058.1, on the reverse strand, counting down.
CGCCAGAGGTTTTTATGCTCTTTGTTATATTAGATATATTAATCGGTTCCTCATCATGAATTCATCCCCCGTCAGGTGATTCATCTCTCTGGACTGATTCTGTCATATTCACCTCATGCTAAAAAAAACCCCCCCAGATACTACCGTCCAATTGGCATATCATGACGATGCAGATCCCTTGACCACTCCGGCGCAATCTTATCCCGTTCGTACAGCAACCCACAATTGTGACAGAGCGTCTAGCAATCAATGCAGGTCAGCTGGGGTGCGCAATCAGAGTCAATAGAGTAGATGCATCTGACTTACCCTTGGGCCCGTCGGTCCGTCTCGTACAGCCCAGACTGCCGTACCCCATACCAAGCAATTCGTGCACCGCCAATTTTGTCGCTCCCTGCCGATTGGGTGTTAGTGATATGACAACCACAATGGCATCGCAGATGATGAGGATGAGGGAGACGACAGACCATTCCGAAAGTGTTCCACCACCTCCGCCGTAACCTGCACCAGACCCGGTATCGGGTGTGCCTCGACCTCCGGGCGTTCCGCCCCTACCAGCCGGGCTCAGACTCCGGAACCGCCTCTTGCGCTTGCTCCTCTCGCCTCTGCCCAAGGGAGTTTCACTGTCGACATCGAAATAGCCACTTCCTTGTCGAGAAGCTTCTGGGGTGATGCCTGCCGTTGAAGAGAATCTGGCAGTCTCTCGCCGAAGACGTCTGATTTGCCGCTCACGGTCGCCCTCGCGCTTCTCAATTTCCTCCTTGGACAGTGTTTCCACCTTCGGTTCCCAATCATCACCCAGTCCTTCAGGGTCATATCGCCAGCCCGCCTCGGCCCCATTAGCCGCTTGGTTGTCAATCTCGTTTCCGTAGCCACCCATGCTACTGATCAGCCCGCCACTTTCACACACTTCTTTCTTCAGCTTGAGTACTGCCTCGTAAATGCCATGGGCAATGGTTCCCACCCATTCTCCACCGAGGCCTAGATCCGCGCAGGTGATCCGAGCGAATTCCTCCGCCATGCCGGGAGGATGCAGGAGTGACCATTCGAATTTGTCGGTGTACAGTTTGTTCTGCAAGTTGATGTTCAGATTGATCATGCATCTGTATGCGTCGTCGGGATTCAATAAACTGTCATTGATCAACGGTTCCTTCGTCACCGTCACCTGGTTGGCTCTGCTGTCGGGGGTAGCGGCGTAGGTTAGAGTGGGTGTAGCAGACACGTCCCTTGACATGGCCGACGGCAAAGCGGCTGGTTTGCTTGGTACGCTTTGAAACAAGGGATGTAGGGCAACGCCGGCGTATTCTTCCAATTGTTGGCGTATTTGGTTGCTGATGGCCATCGTCATCGCCTGTGGGTTGGGTAAGTCCATGTCGCGAACAAATCCGATTGCGAATTCTTCGGGGGTGGCGAGAGCTTCATGGAGGTTCCAAAGAAAAGTATCCTTGATTCGGTAGGCTGGTAATGGGTCCTGCTTTCTGTATGCAGGCAGTGTGGTTGTGATTCCAGGATCGAGCATGGTTCGCGGCTGGGGAAACGCTTCGAGAGGTTGATGCGCTGGGACCTCCAAGTCAATTCGAATGGGTATAAGGGTGAGAGGTAGTTGCGCCTGGATCTGTAATTGATCGGCACAGCTGGACAAGGCGCAAAGGGAAGAGTAGAGTTAGCGCTCGCAAAGAAACAAATCTTCACAAATCAAACAACAGGGCCAGCTGGGTAACGGAAAGGTGTGAGGTTTGGACATACGCTGGTCGCAACATTCGCTTGATCATCCAGTCACGGAATACCCCTTGAACCTCCACAGGAGCATGTACCTCTTTCCCCAGTTTTTCGGCCAAGGGGACCTTGTCGAAAGTTGAATCCTCTCGTCGGAGACTCCGTAGCCCCGTGGGACGCCGAGGACCTTCACTGTCTTCAAAGTCCTCATCATCAAAGCCGTCTTCTGCATAATTGATGGCCGCAGTTCCTCGCTTGGTTCGCGGCGCCGGACCGGCCTGGCTCGGGGCGATTACGGGAGTAAGTAAGGCGTTTCCATATTGGCGTAGACGCGGAGGATAAGATGTGATATAGCCTCTGAGAGGGGACATGTTGGCCATGTAGCTGGTCAAAGACATGTCCCTTTCAGACACTGCAGAAGTCGACTGGGCGAACAGATTCACCAATGTTTGAACGCGATGAAGGGAAGAAGCAACTGCTACTGACAACAGTAGGAAATCGTGGATGTGGAAAGGAAACCAAGGATCGCAAGTAGAGAGGAATGCGCACCAGCAAGTTGGTTTGCGCGACAAAGTGAACAGATTGAAATCGTTAGAATTGGAATGATGCTAAAGGGCCTCTAGACGGTAATCGCGGTCGACCTCCGCCATTTCTGGTCGTCGCGCTTTGCCGGCAGAGATTCCAGACCGGCGCTAGTCCTTTTCTAGTCAACCACATGCACGTGATGATACGTGATGGTATGTGGGGATACTCAGCAATGATACTGGATACTGTAGTTCCATCAGTGACGATAGCAGGTCTGCTTGCGCTGACAATACATAAAATAGAATGAAGAATTCTATGTTATCAGGTTCAAAGTATGATATGATTTTGAGGGTGTAATCCATAATGGCCCTGAGGTTGTAAAAGCCGACATTTTCAGGCTACCTTGTTGAGAATCATTCCAGAGGTCTTACTAAAAACCTACATAAGAAGCGACGGCCCATTTCCCTTGCGTACCATGCGGTAGTTGAGAAGACTCGGGATTTCGCGGGAAGTCGCCAACTTCACGCGTGAAAGATCTAACATGCACCAACAACATGGGGAGACAGATGCGATGTACGGCTAAGGACAATCAATATAGATGTTTGGGGAAGTATAATAAACAAGAAGGAGAAAAATTACTGTCTCTGGCTACCGGAGCCCAATTACGCTCTGCATCATCGTCAGCGAAGCACTTGTAGATCCGGGATTTTGCGGGAAAGTCTTACCATTTCCAGTGTCCATACTCGCCGAATCCAGATTTTAACCTTGCCGTCTACCCCTTCGACATCATGTAGCTCAACGCCTTCCCACCAACATCTCCTTGCTGGTTTCCGCCAAAAGAGAAGGAGCTTTTGAGCCATCCCCACCGCGTTGTTATTCTCCAGATCACTTCGAATGTCAGTTCGAAGCTTGGCTAATGCCAAGCTACAAATGACTGCTTTATTAGGCTCCGGGGCACGGTGGCCCCATCGATCATCACGATCGAACCCGCTAGACATCATTAGCATACACTAATTTCCTTGGGCATAGAACATGTGGAGAGCTTACCCTGCAGTAAGCATCTCAATCAGATGCTGTTCGGTCGAACCTGCTTCGTCGCTTTTCCTCAAACCAGAGAATATTCCATCCTGCTTCAGCAGAGCTTTCGCGGCCGCGCGCTTGACTTCCATCATCTCTGCATGATCTATGTCAGGGCGAGGAGGTATCGCGTAAAAGTCCAAATCTTCGCGCAAGACAATGATGCCAGCCCGATCTTGAAGCATGTCCCTGGCAGATGCCTGCATGGAATCGGGGGGCACATCCACATCTTGGGAGGTCGAAGGGGAAGGCGAAGAAGACGGAATTGACTGGGCAACCGAGCGGAAGAAATCCAGCATATACTGTAAAGAAGCCGGATCGTACTGGAGATGACAGTATGAGATATAGGTTCCAGGGAGCCAGAGTCATGGCCACACATACGCCGGCAGGGAGTCACTTACGTCAACAGGGTAAATGTCACCTTCATGGAAAGTGCCCATGTGTCCATCAGGGAGGAGGCCGTTCGGAAACAATGACAGAAGAACAAATTCCGGCAAAGTCAACAACTCATCGCGGGAAAGTGTAAATCGAATACCTCTTCGGACATGTCAGTGCCAAGGATCAAGATGCTACCTGCTTGCGAAGCAAAGAATACCCGCGCATACCTAAGGTCTAGAGTAATGTGCTCATCGCCACCAATGTCTGTAGATAGCACGAATCAGCCATGAACTGTTTGACCGGGTGCAGAGAACTGATGAATTTGCATACCTCCTAATGTATTGATCGGCGGCCCTCCAGCCTGTTGTACCTGGGTGATGATACTCGACGCGCCTCCTGCTGCAGCCATGACGTACGTGAAAGACTCGAGTGGACTTGATCCTTCGGTATATGGTGGAGGAGGCTCGCCTTCTTCCGCTGCCTTCGCTGAGGAATCTGGTTTGATGTCTCGAGAGAGTGAGGCTTTAACTTCGGCAACTAACGATGTTGATGATTCCGGTCTGAGACCCTCGTTGGGTAGGGAATTAACGAGAGCTGGGGTGAGGGTGGAGCCGGACGGTGTGACAGTATCCTTTGCGCGATTGGAATCCGACGCCGCGACGAAAACAAGAGACGAGAAAGGAGGAGGATTAGATGGAAAAAAGCTGGAAGTGGAAGCCTCCGAGCAAGGAGAGTGGGGTGGTGGTGCAGTATAGAAGTCGAAGTCGTCCTCGTCCTGGTCTTCCGTTACGGAGTCCGTCGTTCGATGATGCGGCCGCGCCGTGGGAGGCGAGCCAGAGGAATTCGGTAACCACGACAAGGTGACGAGGTCTGTGGCAGAATCAGGAGGTGAGCGCTCGGCGTCTGTCGTTGTGAAGGTCTTGCCAGTCGTCTACTGGTCGGTCGTCGGTCGTAGGAGACTTAGGTATGTGCAGTGACGATCAGGAGGAGTCTTTTGGGGTGAGTGCCTCGATCTGTATTATTCAGGGTATTGGCACATAACAGTTGAGGCTGGTAGTTGGATTCGACCTTGATGGTTCTATCAGAAAAGGATGCTAGCAGAATCAAAAATAGCGAAAAAGCAAAATTAGACGGAGGGGGTATCTGTAGACGGATTACTAGTTTGGGCGGTGGTGACGCTGAGGAATGTGAAGAGAGGGGGTGGAAGAGGGAGAAGGAGAGGAGAGGAGAGGAAAGGCGGCAGGGAGCATTTAGGGAGGGAGGGACAGCAGCAAAGCAGCAAAACAGCAATAGTAATAATGATAACAGACCTGAGCGCGCGGGTAACTACTGAGTGACCACCAAGTACTCTACTAACTCAGGCGGTACTAGTAAGCCAGAGTAGCTACTCAAGGTGATAAAAGTGGTCGGTCGCTAGTCCGTCCCTTGCCCATCCGTCCTCTCGCCCCAGCTCCATTCCCATTGCAATTAGTGACTGACCATACGAAATGTGTGTAGTACTGCACAGTGCCTGTGACTATACTTTTGCCTTCGCGCGACCTTAACTCTACCTAGAACATGCACCTTTGAGAAGCCAAATGGCTTTGTTCAGTCCCTTGTCACATGACCGTCCATTGCAATACCCACCACCTCACAACATTCTTTATCTTCAGTACCTTCTCCTACTCATCTTCAGGGCTGCTTTGCAGGGCTGCTTACTCTAGATAAGAGCTTACTTCTGACTACTACCAAATTAAAGTTAAGTTAACTTCCCCTTAACCGCTTGATTTGATACACATAGTATGAAACCTTGCCCGCACGTACTCTTCTTACTCGCATGGTTACCTCGCTCGTACCGCAAGCGCTACTTCAAATTGCTCAACTGCAAGGGCTGCTTGCCTCGACGGCTTGCCTTGAATACAAACAGCGTGAGTCATCTTTATCGCTTGATTTAGTTGATTTGGCAAATTTTGCACTCGCACATGCTCTGCATGCCCTGGACACAGGCTAATTATAGATCATCCGATGGCCGGGATCTAGTGTAAAGAACAAACATGCTGCCGAGGCTGTCTGCAGACGAAATGGCTAAACGTCGCGCTCGACGTAACTCTGGATAATACCCTCGAGGGTAGGTTCGTACTCTTTGAGCGTCACCTCGTCTCCGTTGAGGATGGTGTTCGCCTGGACGAAGATCTTGCGAGGAACCTTATTCTTCAGCACCACCTCGCGGACTTCCTTACCCCACCACGCATCGACGGAGGTGATCTCATCATAAAGCTTCTTGCCTGAGTCGAAGTCCGCAGTGCTCTTATACACATGCAACTTCTGCAGGTATTTCTCCACAGCCGGCCGGCCATGTGACAGAATCTTCGACCGATCCAGGTGAATCTCTAGATCTGAAAGATCCGGTTTGCTGTAGGAAAGCTTGACGAAATCGTCACCAGCGTCGAGGAAGGTTCGTAAGATACTGTAGCGGGCCTGCATGTGAGCCTGTCCCCACTTCTGGGTCTTGGGATCCCAAAATTCGAGCGCAACCAAACCGGCGCGAGCCATCGACAAGTAACCCGCGAAGAGAACATCACCAGCATCGTTCGTAAGGTCCACCTGGCCGTCGCCAAACCCAAAGAGCTTGAGAATCTCAAAGTCGCAACTAAGCACCATTGCAACGCATTCTGCACGACACTCCTCATAAGACGAAGAGACAGCCCCGAACACGGAGCCCCAGGTTTGGCCAGGTTTGTACCACGTTGTGACAGGCTTGTTAGTCACGGGACTTACAGGAGGGCTGGAAATGTCGAAATTATATTCTCCAGGAGACGTCTCTTGCAGTAGCTTTCCAGTCCCATGACCAAGCAGCTCATGAATGCCAACCTGAACCTCAAACGCAGCATCACGGTTTTCGCTGTACACTTTGAGGTATCTATCGGGTATGAATGGGATGGGCTCGTTGGGTGCTTTAGCACTGAGAACATTTCCAAGGGAAACGTTCTTGAATCCAAGGGTTTGCCGAATGTCATCATAATTGGGAAGATTGATTCCAGCGGGGAGGCCAGAGCATTGGAAGCTCAACACCTCAAGAGACGTGAAGTCGGGGCTGAGAAATTTATCCTTCTCAAACTCTTTACTCCACGGTAATTTAGGAATCATGGTCTCAGCACTGTCAACCAGCTTACCGAAAGCGCGGGTTCTCTCCAAATTGACCTGTTCGAGTTAGCCAGTGAACCGCCGTGCCATACATGAAGAACGTGTTGAACAGAAACTCCTACCAGAGCAACGAATCCTTCCCATTCTCCTCTCACCCCATGAGGGTCCCTGTAGGTTTCGACGAAACCCAGATTGGTCTCCAATACTGGCTTCTGGTCCTTTACCCAGATCCGCTGGCTTTCCTTGAATGCCTCGATGGAGCCAGAACCAAATGAGAGAGCGTAGGCATCCAGCATCCGCTTCTGATTGTCGTTGGCAGCATGCAGAGAAGCCTGCTTGATACTGTGCGCGACCTTGGCCATCTCCTCTCGATGATCGCCAAAGACGAGGCGAAGCTTGTGGCCCTTCAACTTGCCATCGAGATCGAAGCTATCGACATAGCCCAAATCTCGGTCCCGTGCCGGGGGTGAGGAAACACCGGAAGCGATTAGAAGTTCGAAGTCCCCAGTCTCAGTTTTCTTCAGTCGCGTATTCTCCAACGGCAACCCTTTCTGCTCCAAAAAGTCACCGACGGCTGTGATTTCTTCTTTGGTGATTGACGGCGAATCAGGATAATACGTAGTCATATGATTTCCCTCTACGTAACCCAAGTGCATACGCGATTGTACATCTGTCTCATAGATGCCACCTCCTGTGCTGTTGGCCCGACTGAAGGCCTCCTTTGTCTTGGGGGAGGCAGAAGCTAAAGCTTGAAAGGCCTCAACGGGCAAACGGGGGATAAACTTAGAGTCGCCAAAGCCCTTATAGTTGCCACAGTTGCCGAGAAACTGCGCGGCATATTCCAGGAAGTAGCGAAGATGCTCATCGCTGACATTCGATCTCCGAGCAAGATCATTCCAGTCTCCATTGCAGGTCCGATGGAGTTCAACGATGAGGTCATAGATGGGTTCTGACTCTGGAGAAACCTGCCGAAGTGTGATTCGAGTTCCTGCAAAAGCGGCGCTAGAGAGAGGTTGCTCATGTTAGCTTCCCCGAGACGTGGCCGCTCAGATAGAGAGTTGGCACCGAACCGGCTCATATAATGCGCATATTTACGCAGCTTTGCATCCTTTAGATTATCGAAATGTGTCTTAATTTCTAAGCGGACTACCGAGGGAGGCGAGTCAGCCAGATAATGTTGCTTCACTTTGTCATCCATGTCGATCGGCGGTGTTGTTGTTGTTGTTGTTGTCGCCGTTGTGGTTACTGAGGTATCTGCGGTATCAAGGGGAATTGTAGAGGACAGGTTGCTGGGCCGGGACGAAGAGGACCACCGGATGGGGTGGTAAGGATTGAGGGGTAAGTGCGGTAGTCGGAAGCAGGAGGGGTGGCGGTGGGCCGACGGAAAGCGCCTCCAGGCGCCTCGAAGAGAGTGCATTTGAAGACTAACGTTACCTAGGGTGTCTGAGCTTTCTTCCTGCCCAGTCGCAGCTGCTATTGAGTAACTTACCGAGTATGGAGAAATCCAGTCACCTCAGCTTGCAAGTCTAAGCTTTCTACGATTTGAGGGTGCTTGGCAGAAGTGGAGCTTTGGGCTAATAATCTCTTTGAAAGGTCCACTCTGTTCGGTCAGCGTACTACGTAACTACGTAACTACGTAAAGTACTAGGTACTGTTTAGATATATCTCTATTGAATATACTCATACATAATCGTGAGATACCTCACTAAACCTGGGCCAGCCAATTCTATGAGTGCAAATCATCCGAGAAAAATGTGATATGTACTGGACAGCAATCTTTTGGATCAGCCATTCCCATACCTCGTAAGTCATATACAGAACAACCAGGGGCCACATTCTTTTTCTTCGCTGCCAGTCAAAGTCGTACGTTACAGTTATAATCGGGCAGTGGTATGTGGGCAACCTACATGCATTTGCGGTGCTTGCAAACACACATTGAGTGACTCGGTTAAATATCGAACAATAAAGCTTGGAAGAAGACAAACGGCATTCACGCAACAGCACAGGCCATACACCTCATAGCAAACTCTCATACTTGTCAAGGCCTTGTTTTTGCATTCCATGCGGTGGAACTGAAGCATTGCTGGGGAAAGCAGTGGATGTGATATTGCCACCGACAGGGGATCGCACGGGATTCGACGCGCCAGTGGGGTTCGTCAGGGAGCCGACTTGGCCCAGGCCGGCTGGCGGGGGAGGAATTGAGAACGCAGCATAGTTGAGAGCAGATTGCGACCCTTGTCCAGATATGCCATTATTGACTCTGAGACCGGACAACGATCCTAAGCCATTGCTCGAAGCCCTCGACCCCGGAAGAGGCTGTTGGGGGTTTGAGGAAATCGGTGAGGACCACGATTGAAGGGCGGGAGGAGAAGTGGGCAGCGTAGAAACTGCTGGAGTCGAGGGCGAGCTGGTTCTAGCAGCAGGTTGCAAGGAGGGAAAGGAGCTTAAGTTGTAATCAGGTGTGACCGACCGCATGCTGAGATTCGACAGCGTTGGTAGCATGCCTCCTTTGGAAACAGGGCTAGCAACGTTTGGCGACCAAGATGTCCCGGTGGATGAAGTGCTTGGAATGGGAGGTCGTTTCGTTGAGGGCTCTGCAGAGGCGGTGCTCCATAGATCGGTATCTTGGCTATCAAGGCTGTCAGGGTTTCGTCCTAGGACCAGACGCTCAAAGGTGTCTCGTGCATCCGCGCCAGTTTGATTCAAGTCACCTGCGGATTTGGGATATCCCACGGCACTATTCTGAAACTTGGTGCTATCGCCTGCCGATGAAAGTTCCTGCAGCTTCTTTGTCTGTTCACGTTCGATTTTAGAGGAAAGATCCTTGATCAAGCGCATGAAACTGCCGAATTGGCGAAGATCGAGGAGAGGTCCGAGGCTGAAGCTCCATAAGACTGGGAGAAGTTCCAAGGCAAGGAACTCAGTATCTGCCACTTTTCCGACTTGTCGGAACACATTCAGTGCCGCCATCATGACAGCTGGCTCTTTTGTTTTGATGGCCTTCAGTGATGGGACAAGTTTCTCTTGTATTGTATACTTGTCCAGAATCGATGACTTATTCGACTGCGGTACGCTCTCTGGGCCAACACCTGTGAAGTCATCTCTTAGAGCTTCTTCAGAATTCACAGTGCCGCCACAGAGAACAGCGAACGCCTCCAAGCAGCGCACTTTTATGGCAAGGCTATTTGTGCGACTGAAGGTTGCAGCGATCGGCGGAAAGACCTCATTCTTGACAGTGCTAAAGTCGAGAACGGGTAGAATGACTGGGAGACATTTGATTGCACCATCTACCAACGAGTGTGTCGGTGAATCAAGTCCCAGGCGGATCAAGGGCAGGATATCTGTTCAAATTAGAATCCGGTCATGTCACATAGTCATTGAAAACATTGACGGATAACTGACCTTCCTTAAACTCCTTCCCGGAGCAGTTCTTAGCAACAATGTTCATATTTTCCAGAACCACCATTAACCCAGCATCCTTCTTGGAGTCACGCTCCTGGTGAGCCCCCTTACCAGCCGGAAACGTCTCTTTCAACTGAGGTATTACCCTATCGGGGAATATACGCCGCGCACTGGGGATGCGTTGAAGGATGGCAAAAACATTACCTAAGACAAGAGGAAGAAGCTCACGATCCTTCATCTCATCTAGCAAAGCTCCCAGAACTTTTCTTTCCAATACAGAGACCGGGAACTCGGGTAATACTCGTTGCAAGCCGCGCATGAATTGCGACTTCTCATTCGGGTTCTTTGCTGGTAGAGACTCCAGGAAACGAATTGTTGAAACCAGAATATTGTCGAAGTAGGGGGATTGCTGGAATTCCCGAGCATTTAGTCGCTGGGCTGGCCTTCGAGTTATCAATCTGGGTAATACATGAGCGAGGATGTCTCTTGGGATTGTGCCCGAAGACAAGAAGTTGTTGCCTTGGGAAGGGGTGGTGGATGAAGAGCTAAGAAGCTTCTTGTATGTGTTCACATTTGAGTGTGTCTGCAATGGAGATACATGGGGTGAGTTATAGAGCGCCACAATCACTAGACCAAGTGAGAAAAGGTCGGCGGCGGGGGTAACATTTGAGTCCAACACAAAGTCCGGAGAGGTATAGTCCATGTTCAACTGGACTGACGCCGGTAAGCGGGGATCTTGATAGAGTACTTCTGACAAGGCAAGCGGTGGAAGCGTCGATCGTGAGTCCGATGCAGTTGGAGGGCCAGCAAACCCCAGCCCAGAAATTTTCCAGTCTGATTTAGCATTGATGAAGACGGCTTCAGGATTAAGATTTCCATGAACGAGCCCTGCCGATTCGTGCAGAAACTCGAGACCCTTTGCCACCTGCAACAGACCTTTCTGGATCTCTAACTCATCAAGATCAAGATCTCGTCGTCTCCGCGTTCCGTCAGGATCCTCCACCATGTAACGGCTAGACCCTCCGCGACGGACATCAGATGCGGCCCTAGCAGAGCTCTCTTGAGCATCTTTGGCCTGCAGAAGTCCAGCAAGAGAGGCAGTAACCTGTTCAGTGGCAAACATAAGTCCACCGCCACGCGTTTCTTCAAGAGGTTCTAGAACCTGAAGAACAGAGGGATGTCGAAGCCGTGCAAGAGTGCCGGCTTCTCGCTTCAGTCGGTCAACAACATCTTCCTGCAACTTCTTAGTGGAACCACTGGAGCGATTGCCCAGCCCGCTTGAACGGGTCTCGAGAACCTTCTTATCGAAGATAAAGATCGAAGCTGCTGTGCCTGTGGACTTCTTCTTGCCGTCATGGATCTTCCAGGGTCCTGACACCACGGATGGGTGGGGAGAGACCTGATAGTTTGATGTTATGTTAGAGCTCAGAGATTTGAGCGCCGATGAGAACATTTTCGCCTATATCAACCCAGATATATGACCGTTTGCGAGAGATCAAAACACTATTGACTAGTTCCACTGCATCCAATGCGAAGCTTATGCGGGAGGGCGTATATTCGGAGAATTGAGATATCACAAGTCTGGAAGAGGAATAAAGTGATGACGCAGCAATGAATTGGGAAAGGGGGGAAGTATATGGACAGGAACAGAATATTCGTGAACTGAGGTTGAAGAGGTCTCCTCAGTTCAAGGGTAGAGTCCAGGTCGCCGTATTGTTGCTTCCAAATTCTCCAATCTCTTTCTCCGCTTCACCTTTCTCTATTCATGTCATGAATGGCATTCCACATGGATAAGTTAGTTATCATTCAGTGTTCGGGCGGGCAGCTGGCCGCCCGAGGCCTCTGTCACGTGCACGCACCAAAGGCCTAAGTTTAGTGGTTGGACTGGGCCCGGGGCCCAGGCAAAAACAACTGGAGCTCTCCGAGCTGACCGCCTTCTTAGATCGATTATTGCCGGGTATCTGTGCCGCTCGACGCCGACGTCGGAAGATCGCCTCCAATGACAGCGCGATAGTCAATTCATCCAAGGGCGAACAAGTCACAGAGCTTTAGACCCAGCTGTGATCTGTGATAGCACAATTGGAGCAAACTCGACTTAGAAATTGCGGCCTCGCGTTCCAATCTGTGGTCTGGGCATAAGCCATCTTCAGATACTAATTAAGTCCTTTTATCTGTGGATCTTCCGGAGTTGTGCCCCGGGTCCGTTGAAAAAGAGTCATCAAGTGCTTTTCTCCGCCTTTTTAAAGCTCCGCAACCGCCAACCCCCAAATTAACCTCAACAGTCTTTGGTGATAGTGCAGCACAGGGTTGATTGAGTGCTCTCTACTTCATTATCTTCACATTGTTTGCGGATCACGCTCACGATGCGATCTTTCCAGGTTGCCCGCCGTCGGGCGTTACTACAGAGCTTCGTTGCCCCTGGCGCCCCCCAAAACTCCGCACTGAGTCAATTATGGAAGAGATGCTTCAGCGCAACACCAACTGCTGCTTCCAGCTTAGCTGGTCTTGATCCTTCCAAGCTTACAGTTACCAAGACGAGCACGCCCAAAGAGTTGACGGCCGCCAAGGACCTTGTCTTCGGAAAGACCTTCACTGGTATGGACATTCGGCATTGGCAATGACCTGACACGGTTCGTCTTCGATTTTCGCTAACGCTCTCTCGCCCTCAGACCATATGCTTTCGATTGAATGGACAGCGGCTGATGGCTGGCACACCCCCCAGATCGTTCCGTACCAGAACCTGAGCCTCGACCCCTCAGCCTGTGTGCTTCACTATGCATTCGAGTGCTTCGAAGGTATGAAGGCATACAAGGACAACAAAGGCCAAATCCGGCTGTTCCGCCCGAACAAGAATATGGCACGTTTGAACAAGTCGTCTTCCAGAATTGCGTTGCCCACCTTCGACGGCGAGGCTCTGACCAAACTGATTGGAGAATTCGTGAAGCTGGACAGCAGATTCATCCCGGAGTATGTGCAATTGCAATTCTTCTTCCGGCAGCTTTCAGTCATGGCTAACCCCTGCTCTTGTAGTGCTCGAGGATACTCGTTATACCTGCGTCCCACGATGATTGGCACTCAAAAGACTCTTGGTGTCGGACCCCCAGGTTCCGCCCTTCTATTCGTGATCGCAAGCCCTGTTGGCCCTTACTACCCCACTGGCTTCAAGGCTATCTCTCTTGAGGCCACCGACTATGCAGTCCGCGCTTGGCCCGGTGGCGTGGGAGACAAGAAGCTAGGTGCGAATTACGCACCTTGTGTTCTGCCTCAACTCGAAGCTGCCTCCCGGGGTTTCCAGCAGAACCTGTGGCTTTTCGGAGAGGAGGAGTATATCACTGAAGTTGGCACGATGAATCTCTTCGTCGCAATGAAGAACAAGGAAACTGGTCAGAAGGAGCTGGTGACTGCACCATTAGACGGGACAATCCTTGAAGGTGTCACTAGAGATTCGGTGTTGGCTCTGGCAAGGGAAAGACTGGTGCCAAAGGGGTGGGCTGTCGCAGAGCGCAAAGTCAGGATGACTGAGCTTGCTGAAGCAGCTCAGGAGGGAAGACTAATTGAGGTCTTCGGAGCCGGAACCGCGGCCATTGTGAGCCCCGTACGAAAGATTAGCTACAAGGGTCAGCTGGTCGACTGCGGTCTGAAGGAAAACGAAGAGGCTGGGGAAATCGCCTTGCAAATGAAGAACTGGATCGAGGGTATTCAGTATGGTGACGAGGAGCATCCGTGGAGGTGAGAATTCTTCTACCGACCTGAACACGGCTTTTGCAAGAGTGCTAACGATTATCACAGCTACGTCCTATAGAGTCAGATTTAAGGATAGGAGTTGATGTGTTCTCAACAATCATTGCATGTGTGGGTGCGTGTGTGTGCGCGCGCGCGTGGTTTATGTCGTCTCCCATAGACGAATCAAAACGTTTGATTCAAGATCAAGGGGCGTTGTATGGCTCATGGTGGTTTTGATGGACCGAAAACACAAATAACAATATGTTCATGGTTAATCTCTGAGCGTTACCTGAGGCTAGAGCAGTTAAAACTCATCTTTTCAGTGCTCCTGCGACTTTGATTCTGGTTCAGACGGAGATTTTACTGTATACCAACTCGTCCAAGACACCGTTCCGGGGCCAAATGCACGGCAAGCATCGCCACCGAGCTATCATGTTCAAGTCTAGGCAAACAGACATTGAGAGAAAGCCGATCGGTGACGCTAGGTCTCAGGACATTGAATAAGGCCCACATTGTCATTCCAGCGACCCACCACTGGATGTTCGAGGCCAGCATATAACGAGGGCAGTAGCATGGAATGTCACCTTATCGAAAGCCGTCCATCGGATAACTTGCAGGCTAAGTTATAAATGGAGACTCTCTACATCACAGTGCGAACTTACCTTGAGCGGGCTGAGAACTGTTTGCACATTACGCTTGTCGACTCGTCGCCAACCGACTGAGATTCAGAGCGATATGCGAAGGTTCCAATCTTCTGTAGCATTCTTGGAGCAAACAAACCACGTAGTTTTGTTGTTTTTATCGAAGATCCCGAAGACTCCATCACCGATGAATCGATCTAGCCCATGCTAGCGTGCCATCAACTAGGTAAGTAAACTCATTCATTGACTGACAGACTACTCCGTAGAATTTGTAATACGCACAGCTCATAATCAACCCCACCGAGCCGCTCGCTATCCACTTTGAACCCTTTCTTTCACAGTTCAGTCCTCGAGGCTCGGAAGGTCGCTGTCCAGATCTGGCTAGTAATTAGTCCGTTAGTTAGTTACTGTAACTAGTCAGGCTCGTAAGTGATTTATAATAATAAAAATAATAATAATCATCCCCAACTAAGTTCCAACTTCCAACCCAACGCCTTAACCATCTTTCAAAGGTTCCGAGCCTGGAGCTCATGTTTATGCGAGCAAGCCAATCAGCACGCTAACATCTTGAGCCCCACCAGGCAACCATTAATTCCCAGCACCTGGCAGGTAGTATAGCCAGGAGTTACAGTACTGTACTATACGTATGCGTATACGTAGTACCTTGTGCCTTGGTATGCACCGTATAAACAATCGAATACAATTCTAAGATATCATCTACGCTTCAGAAAGATCACTGTTTCTGGACTGATTTCTTCGTAGCTCTCGACTAGACTCGTCATATCATATGGATGCCTAGTGCCTAGATAAACTAGACAGTTGACTCCATCAAAAGTCAGCACCTAGACAGATTTACCAGGCAACAACGTGCCGGCAGGATCCGTTCCGCGGGCAGTGATTTCACTAGTTGGCCTCCAGTGTCTCAGCTCTTGTAGGCCATGCTGTAATCCGCGGTAAACAAACTAGTATTCAACCAACAGCAATACTAATTGATCCTGAATCACCCTAGAAAGCTAGGCAAGGCTGTGTTGCAGTCTGCCTCTGCCTGTATGAGCCATGTCATGGGTGAAGATGAAACTGGCCCATGCCCGGTGCTTGTTTTCTGATTGTACGGATATGGAGGGGACGAGGAGCCGCAACTCTTTTTGTCCACGTCCTGCCATTGGCATGGCTCCACTTCTCCAACTTCAGCTCGGTTCTGACTTGGATCGTTTGGGGGCATGCCCAATGGTTCGGATGAGTCGGTAGATACTCCGCCGTGGGTAGATACGCTATCGGCCTTTAGAACAGCCGTCCTGCCGAGACCATTTCTTTTGGAGTAGAAAGGGGGAGAAATTGAACAAAAGAAAAGTAATAACTAAAAACCAGATGAAAAGGAAAGGTGCGAGAGGGGGGGGGGGGCAAGCGCGCAATACAACCATACTTTCTGAACGTACTCCATGCCAAAACAACCGGCTGAATTATTGGTTGATGACGACTGAAATCATAGATGAAGCTTCTTATAAAGAAGCCACCACGGGTGGCCTTACGCCAGCGGCGGAATGAGGAGAAGAATGAAGGAGGCAGATGATTACGTACTGCTCGAGGGTACGGAGTAACTATTGATCAACAAATTACTGACTCGCTGCCAGTCTTTGCGACTGTTCTATACGACGATCGGAGTTCGAGCTTAGATCTACTGTACCTCTTGTACCGTGCTGTCATATAAAACTCTAGTAATGTACTGTACAGTATACACTGTATATTATACAACAAAAATCGGAACAGCATCAGTGGACGTCTTCAAAGACTACCGTTTCTGATTAGCATCATCTCCTTCACAAAGGCGAGGTAATACTCCGCACAGTCACAAGCTAATGATGCATGTGCGGTTCAAGAGTCTGAGCCTTAGTGATTATCGTTCCAATCTATTTCCATTTGTTTGAGTCATAACTGTGCTACCATGGTACCGAGTGGACTTGGAAGATTGAGTATTGTAGCACACTTAGATGGAACACGATACTAAGTGATAACTGTATCACCTAGACCATCGGTCTCTCGGTCAGGCCGAGTCCGACAATTGGTGATGATTCATAAATCATTATTAATCAATCAATTAGGCCCTTGTCTGAAGGCCTCCGACAACCATCACGCTAAGATTGCAGGTCACCCGCTAGTCAGCTGCCCTGAAACCCTAGGCATGATTCTAAGAAAAATATACCCACCAAGGCAATGCACTTTGTTGAGGCTCTAGCTTCTGCATTAGTCGCCCACGAGTCGAGTGACTAGACGCGTTGGTGATAATCACTGTGGGTGTCGTGGGCCTTTTCGAGCGCTAACTTATCATCCCATAGTACCCATACTGATCCGCCGGGACCCCATAGTAGCTCGTTTCTGTCAACTAAACGTTTCTCCCCACTGCCGGTGGCTTTTTCCGGGGCTCTCCTGTGGTGGCCCAATTACAAGAGTGCTTACCCATCGATGCCATACCCTGATAGATGCCGTCGATCCTAACTCATCCTTCTTCAAGATAAGTCAGAGTAGGAGAGAGACCTTTATTCCGGGTCTACTGGCGATTGCCCGTTGGCTTGTGCAGCATGGTTTAGGGGGCAGGTTATGGGCCCAGTCAGCGAGTCAAGTCATTCCGACTGCGGAATTCATGCGACGCAAATTGGTTGCGCACGTTTCGGGCCTATGGGCCTATTGATATGTGGTAACATCGAGGCACCACTTCCCTAGACAGGGATTCTAGGACCACGCAGGTGCGGACTAGTGGCCGTCTTTGCTGTGGGGGCTCGTTTGCTTTAGTCCGCGGCGATGGATTCGTATATTCAATCTAGACGGAACTGGTCGGCAGGCTCAGCGAATGCATGGCACCAATCAATTCCGCTAGCGCATGAGTTGTGGCATTTACTAAAAGCAGTTGTTTGGGGCACTGATCCGCAAGCATTGCCACATGGTCGAGCGTAATTATGTACAGTACCCAAGTAAACTGAATGTTCCAATTGGAATGTGGTCGGGATTTCTAATCATGGGGGCCGTTTTCTGCTGCTATTGCTCGAACCTGGAACTAGTAACGGTTAACTAACTTGGACAATGGGGCGGAGGTCCGGGCAGGCTGATGAGGTGGGAAGTCAATTTCCTCCCACCGTACAATAACTGTAGTTCAGCGGTACAGTACAAACACCCCAACTTGTCATATTGGGGCCGGAAACAGTAACTTAGTGGCCGTACATCACTTTCCTACCTTGGTAAGCAACTCGATCAAACCAAATATCTCCACGGCATATGTGCCGACCTCTGGTTGAGAGATCCCTTCGCAGGTAACTAGTGACTACCACGGTCTAGAATTTGGAAAACACCGAGTGAAGTCATGGCATGGAATGACTAAACCGATCGTCGGGTCCGTGAAGGTCGCCCGAGATGTTAGATAGAAATCCACAGGCACTGTTATCTCAATGGGATAGAGATAGAGATCCCAGAGCCAATCTTCACCCGCCGCAAATCATGGTAGGTGGAGGTCCGATAAGAATGGCGCCATCACATGGACTCATGGCTAGGTACCGTACTGCACGTGGAGTTCCCGAACAGTACATCATTCGACTGGGGTGTTTTGTCTTTGCGTTCTTCTTCCCGGTCTTGCGGGGGTCTTGCTCTTGGTCTTTCTCCTAGCTTTTTAGCCAGACAATATTGTCAAGTGCTACGGATGACTCATTATGACTTGTTCATTCCTTCGAGCAATAACTAACAAACCTTGCCTGTACATTGCAGTGTTAAAGTCTATGAGGAAGAAACTGCACTCGGGTGTTAACGCTCCTCGGTCTTGTTTCAGGCTTGTCTGTATGGCTGCAAGGTATTGTATGTACTGTACAAACTGGTTTGACGAGGGTTGGCTTTATGGGGCGCTATAGTGTGTATGTATGCCTATGCATTAGAAGAGCCTAGGACTGGATAAAGCCTGAAGACTGCTGCACTAAGTCAGTCCGATTCGGCTATAAATATTTTATTCGACTTGGCTACCGCACCAGCCGATGCGGTCAGATGCAGTGCAGCAGAGCAACACAGTCTCACATCACTCTGGATGTCTTCTAGAAATACCTGAAGCTTCGATGTGGCACCCGCAAAGAGCTGTCCGTGGAAGTCCTTCCTGCTTCTTCAGGTTCTAGTAGAACAAGAAACCCGTCCAGTCGCAAGGCACGCCATGGCATGCAGAGATTACAGTATTCCTATTTACCCATGCATCGACCCATCTTCGTGGTTTGGTAGTGCTACAGTACTGTGTGAATATACGAGCTGTGGCTGCAGCCAATGATTGCTGCGTTTGGCCGGATCTAGCGCAGCTGAACCTATTTCAGGAAGCCCACGGTGCACACTGAGCAAGAAGACGGGCACACTTATACGAGAAGGCGTTGCATGGTCCGAAGGCAGAGGAGGTGTAACAGGGACCTTATTTCTATAGGAGGGAAATAAGAGTTGAATTCTTCACATATGATCTACCAATGCTCAATTATACAGTGTGCTGTACTGTATGTACTACGTATAGGCTACGGCCAGCATAGAAACTCAAGCAACATCACCGGAGCATTGGCCACGGGTTTTGAGTCAGGCCCGCAATCCTGTAACTGAACAGTCACTCCGCAGATGATCCTTAGCCTCTTCAGCCCTACACACTTGTCGAAATCTGGTGGGCTGTGATTAATCTGGCCCAAGGCTCGCGCAATCCCGTTTCAAGCTGGGTGTAAGCCTGCAAGTGATTGAGCCGCAAGTGTACCATAGCATGATCAGCATGAGCAACTGAGGGCCATGAGGCCCGCCCACTGAGAGTAAATGATGATTTGTTGGCTCGCTAAGTGCCATTTGGGGCTGAAAAATGATTCTAGACAATGGTGCGAGATTATTGGTCCCGTTGAACGTGAGGGGATGTTCTTCCCCTCACTTGCCCCCCCCCCTCCAGGGCCTCGTCCCCGGCATGACAAGTTGGAGGCCCAGTAACAAGCACGTAGGCGCTATCTACATTGGGCAGGAGCCTGTACTGCTGTGGCCAGGCTAATTGAACAAAGTAACTACCTTTAGCTTAGGTACTTCCCTCTCAAAGCATACCTGTCAAGCTTTTACAGAGCGCAATCGCTACGTAACCGCCCCCTGAGGAGGCCCTTGAAGTGTTTGGCTTACTATAGCCAGAGTACAAAGGCAAGTTGGAACCAAGTGTTAAAGCATGCGGTGGTACCGTACCATATATAGGATGATGGCAGTACACCTACATCAAAGGATGGGAAAGGGAAAGCCCTAATCCGATAAGGAGAACGGGGGCCGTTTCTAGCTGCGAGACAGCAAACTAGGCCCGGGAGGGGGTGGAAGGGGGAAACCCACTTAGAAACGAAGTGGGCTGTGCTTATACGCTGAGATATGCCCCTAGACAACAGCCATGAGATTCTGCAATGGGGAAATCCCATGGCTCAACTGACATACATTCGAGGATGACTGGCTGCCCTCTTCAAGGGTCAATGATCGCGACTGAATGAAGCTGATGGAGGAAGCAAGGGAGCATCATATTCCACACAGCGCGCCTCTTTATCTAGACCAGGCGCTCGGAGATGGTGAGATCTTTATCCTTAGTGTACTGCCAAGATCAAGGGGTGCAACGTGGTCGAAGTCAAGGCCGTGCACTCAAGGCTCGTGTTCATATCCTGTTGCAGTTGGCTCCGGCCTGCGCTCGACAGACAGGCACTATGCTGGCAGTCACTAGAAGGAGTAATAACCCTGAGTCTGGCAGCTGAGAAGTCCCCCGGGGACTTGTAGCACCTAATAGGTCGTGACCAACTTGGCGCCCTGTTCTGGAAAACGCAGGGCCCTGTCGCGATTGGGCTTGGGGCTTGGGGCTCATCCCTCTTGTGCATCATGCATGGCGGGAAGCCATTTGCAAGGCAAGGAGGCTATGATGCTCCTGATCACTATACATTGGAGCACTAAATGCTAACTAACGAGCCTGTGACTACAGCACGTAGACGAATTTGATAAGTGTTTGCTTCTGACATTAGCGCCACAGAGATCTCAGTGCGGCAGGCGAAACAAGACTGCTGAACCTGGGGCATACCTGGAATCACCAAAGAACCTCGTGCGTGGAGCAGGGTTTTAAGCTGAATTAGACCGGCGAAATCTCTGTTCAGCGAAACAAACAGCCATGTGTTCGGGTTATATGAATTCGGTAGCCATTCGATACATAGAGTCCCTTACGGCAATTGAGGCCAGAGAGCGAAAGAAAAACTTCTTCGTTTGTTCCGCAAAAGTGAAGCGTGGTTTCATTAGAAGATTCCACAGCTAGTATTCTTGCCAGAGTAACAGATATCACTGACACGTCCTGATGAGGAACAGGCCTGGCGAGATACCGTGCTGTGGAAGTAGACACCATATCTGAGTGTAAACTTACCGACGATACATACTAGTAATACATGGGGTGGGAACCGATCAAATCATTAATACTCCGTACCAAAGTTGCAATTTTTCAGCCCCCTCCTTGGGTCCAGATCTTGCACTGTCAAATGTCAACCTTGAAGTCAATCCATACACGCGAACTGTGGCCGACCTACTGTACTGTACTCATCTCCCTAGTACCTGTTTCATAGCTAAGGGGATCGGTCTACATTGGGGCCATTTCTCTACTGACCCCGAATTTAATTGGTATGCATGCCATCGTACTGCTTTCCAAGGGCGCTCAGACAGACCCCTTTCGGGAGTTGAAGTGGTTTCTTTATAGATCCACAAGGTAGTCCGTCTCATGCCCCTGGATGAGCTGTACTTAGTATGCGGTAGGTATGCTTGTACATGTACAGCCCTCGATGCGAAGCTTCCCCACAGACGTAAATGTGCGAGGATTGACATCCAAGGTAACCTAGCGCTTGGCTGTGCAACAGTTGGGCTTCTGCTCCAAGGAACTCGGTTGGTTCGAGTCAAACGCAGAGGTACTGTACCTCTTTGGACAATGCTCGCTAGAACAGCGTTTTCTTTCTTCTTTTCAGTCTTATAGTTCTTCCTTTCCAAGAAAACAAAAACAAAACAAAAAGTCCTTTGGATACTGTACGATAAACGGCTCTCTCAAAAACTGGAGATTAGATCATTCATGTCCTTTCAGAGGAACTGCGACAGGCCACTGTCATTTGAAGTCAAGCTGAGGCAAGGTTCCTGAAACCTCATGTCACATTTACAGTACTGTGTACAATACCGTACCTCGTACAGTTTGTACTGTACATAGAAAACAAACGAAGGCAGACTGCGGACCGAGATCGACCAGGCATCGGGGTCATTCCAATTTCCTCCTCCGAAGGAATGCTGCGGCCGATTGCACTAAGTACGGGGAAGACCGTCTCGTGGTTACTGATGATGATCCACCTCGTAACTGATCGGTATGTGCAGTATGGAACCACATGGGTGAGATTGGTGGACAAACCCGAAGTTGGTGTCAGTCTAGCACAGCCTGATAACATGCCTGTAACTCTCTCTGCCCGTCTCTCGCTCTCTCTCTCTCTCTCTTTCCTTGAGCCTTCTCCCAGTCTCCCTCCATTCCGGTAGTGTCGGCCATCGGGGGTCCGCTAAAACAGCCTCATGGTCTACGAGTAGGATTGCCGCTAACCCACGCCAGCCATTAGTGACGCAGCCCAGCCCTGCACATCGGTGCATCCATTCGGGTAAGGTTCCTTACCAACACATGGTCGAGCCATGCATTCATTCCCCCCCTCCCCCTTCGTCTCCCCCCCAGTCACCTTGCCCCCTCTTCCCCCCGTCTTCCACGGGTAATAGGTCTAATGGAGAAAGTATAAAAACCAAATAAATACAAGATAGATTTAAAAGATAATCAAATAAGACCGATCCAGAAAATCCCTCCTCCCCCATTCTCTTGTTCTAAAATGGGAAAAGCAAAAGAGAAAAAAAAAAAAAAAGAGGGAGAAAAAAAGGGAACCAAAATACAATGAAATTAAAATAAAAATAAAAGGATAATAGTCTTAGGAGCACGGACTAACACGGTTATCGCAACGGTTCAATCGAACCGTCACTGACGGACTACTTTCATTCGGACCCGGGGCTTAGCAGGCATAAGCTACAGACATGTTCGCCAGCTGATCGACCCATGGCTTTATTTTGTTTTAAATACTGATTGCCTCCTGCACATCTCTCATGATTCCCGAAAGCAAAGGCTGTGAAACTTCTAAGGCTCATTGCTATTACCTGCGCGACAGTACGCGACTATATAGTTGACCTTATATCCTCTCTCTCCCTTCAGTTTCCATTGAGAGCAACACCACCACATACTTTGCGCCTGACGTACCGGTAGCTTTATACATCTCTCTTCCCAATGCCCAGCATGCATCGTTCCTCCAACTACTCCTATCCTCAATCCTCCAGCTCGAGAAGTTCATCGAATCATGCTTCCAGCAGCGCCTTCAGTCCCAATGCCAACCCTAATGAAGATTGGACCAAGATCTCCGATCTTGCGGAGAGGCGCCGGATACAGAATCGAATCGCGCAGAGAAACTATCGTAAGTTCCTGATCTTGGCGAGCTGGGGAAAATAATGACTAATCAATCTCGTTTGTCTGTAGGCAAGAAGTTAAAGCGCCGCTTGGAAGATCTAGAGAAGAGAGCGGCGACAGCCTCGACGTCGCCTGAAAGAACTCTCGAGCGATCAGAACCACCGAAGGCGGTATCTACGGCCAAGTCAGGTCGTAGCCGACAGAGTCGGGCGTCCAAATCCAGTCAGAACACCACAAGCCACTCGCCCAGTGAGCGAGGCTCGTCCTACGACGGTTACTCCACTTCGGATGATCGAGGGTCAATGTTTTCTCACCAATGTACCCGTCAGCTTTCGGCATCACCACCCCCAGTATTTTCATACCCATCCTACTCGCATTTGGACCCGTATGGTCACTCGAGCTACGGTCAACCGCCGTCATATCACTCGATTGGAAGCAGCTACCATGATCTGCCCTACCACAACGAATACAATACTCACCTGCCTTCGATCCTTCCCGTCGCCATCTCAGCCACTGGACCATCGAAAAAGCCTCATTCGTATGCCGACGATGAGATTGTTAGTCCGTTCAGTATGAGTTATGCCTCCATGGCGGGCATTGATCTCTGTCCAACACCACAACACCTACCTGAGACCAATATCCCTGTACATACCCCTCTCTCTACACGACACATGTCGGTACTGGAGCTCCAGGGTTAATGGTGCTAATTCTGTCTCTCAGATGCCACCCTTGTCTTCAGCCCATAGCGATGGTCACTCCTCACCGTCGACCCCAGCAGAGCCTTCGCTGGGGACAGGGCCCCTCACACCCGAGTCGGGTCCGTGCTCTCCCCACATGTATCCTTTCCTATGACTGTGCGACTATAATGTCTTTCCCCCCGCTGGGCTTTCTTTATATCCTCTTGCCTTCCATTTCTCATGTTTACAAACTATAACGACTGCAATGATGTATTATTGGTATTCGGGCTTCAGGCGGCTCTACAACTTCTGTTTTCAAATAAATGGTGTCCCCAGGCCCCTCCTTCCAGAGCCTGCTTGTTTGATTGCTTAGAATAGTTCTCGTTGATTTGTCTTTTGTGTGTGTTTTATCCGAAAGACGGAGAGTTCAATCCACATTCTCCAAGGGGTGGATGCTCGACTAGGCTTCGAGGGATCAGTCAAAGAGTGTCTCTTTTGTTATGGACCTTGGACGCAGATAGAGGCATGGGGTTAGCGGCGTTCTTGTCACCAGACGGCCCTTTAGGGGTTTATTCGCGAGATTGGACTATTGAGGCTGAGCGCAAATAATGATACAGATCAATTCACTTTACTTCAATTAGGGAGCATCTTTCCAAGGGGTTAAGTCCGAATCTGAGCGCGAAAGAACAAAGAGACTGTGTGAGGTAGTTTTCTCTAATCCAATCTTTGGGCCGGACCGGTGGAGTAGCTAATTAATCTACCCTAGCCAGCTAGTGCGCGCAGATGCAATCAGGCTAGTGTGCACACGTATATACGTATTGCCTATGCGTTGACTCAACTCCCAGGCCTAATGTACCTATATATGATTAGTATACCCTAGTAAGGTAAGTAAATGAAGTAACTAGGTACGTACCGTGGACCACAGCTCGAGGGTGGGGGGTGGGAGGAAGGGGGGTGTGTGGGGTTTGGGTGGAACTCGAAGCCAGGAGCCTTCCGCCAGATACCTACTTGGCTCACATGTATGATTGGCTGGCTCGTCTGCACCCTTTCAGGTTCCATTGTTTCTTTTCAGCCCCCCCACTGCATTAGGGCACCTACGTAGGTAGTAGGTATCTATAGTGACTGTTGAATTACTCGGTATCTACGGAGTACACCCAGTGACCCTCGAAAAGCCTAGAGCCCGCGCTGAGCACTTTACCCTGTTTGGTAAGGCGTGCCTGCCATCAGCGGCTCGTCGGTCGGCCGCCCCGTGCCTTCCATTTTGAGTAAACCATGAGTGTCGCCCGCAGGCGCCCGCGCCCTCAGCTCCGGCTCTTCCACTCAAGCTTCCTCTTTGCTTGGGTCACTTTCACCATTTGTTTTGTACATACCCTACCTCAACAGATTGGCTCTCTGAGTTACATGCATCTCAACTCAAGTCGGAAGAGCGTGAAGCAGCAGCAGCAACTCCACTTACTCGTTACAGTACTCATCTGGGAGAATCACCCTCAATGGGGCCGAACATTTCACAACAACCGTGCATGGTTGGTTGCCCCCCCCCCCCCCCCCCCTTCCCCTTTCTGTCTTCGCTGCTCGCGGCGAGCCAGAAAAGGACTTTATATTAGGTTAAGGTGATCGCAAGGCCTTCCACTTTTGGGGCCGAGTGGTTTGCCTGGTCTGGATATCTCACCAACCGGAATGCAACCTTTGCAGGGATTTCTTGAATCGAGCTCAAAGACTTAGACTCGACCGCCAATCACTGTTGGCCAGTTTTTCCATCGATACGGAGACAGCGAGAAGCTTCAAGGCGGCTCTCTCTTGATCACAAAGACTCAAGGACTTTGGAGCCTTGGTGGTGAATCCAAAAGATCCTTAACCCACAAACCTCCACCACTGTAGCCGCTCAGCGCCTGGGCCAGAATCTAGCCCGGGCAACCGTGCCGCTCCCGATGATCCCCTCCCTTCTCCTTTGTTCCCCAGCAAGATCGAAACGGCAATGGTGGGATTTGAACGGGAACAAAAAAAAAGAAAGAAAAAAAGAAAGAAAATTGACAAGAAAAGCAAAGAAAAAAGGAAAAAAAAAAAGAAAGAAAGAAACCAACCACCGCTCTGTATGTGTACTACTGACTGATCTTGCTTTTCATTCCATGCCAGGAGGCTCTGCTCAAGTGGCCTAAGTGACGTATGCCACACGACTGCTGGCATGCTGCTGCTGCGCCTCCACACACCCTAGCAAGACGTAGTACAAATTATGTTAGCATCGACAGATTTGGGGATTCCAAATCACGTTCTTGCGCATCCTCACCCTCAACAGATGCTAGCTGACTTGCACCCAGGCTGGTTCATGGGTCTCGTCTCAAGTGTGCAGTTTGGATCGTTGTTCGGGTCTGTATCGGCTGAAGACAGTCTGGACCTATAACCCATGATATCTCGTCGTATTGCACGACTTAGCCCGGGGCCGTTCGCTTCAGATGGTAATCGTACTCGGAATTAATGCATATCACCGACTCTTAAAATCGGGCTACTCCACGAATCGCACAAGGGTTATTTTTGGTCGCAGTCAAGGCAAGTTCTGCTTATGACGATGTCCTCCTTTCTGAAACACGCACTATTGCTATCCCCGCGACTCTAGACTAGACAGTGCTGAAAATACCAGAGACCGGGCCTTGTTGGACAACACAATTGCGACGTATTTCACTTCTATGATTTCTATGATATCCACCTATCTCGAGAACATCGCTTTTCTCGTCCCTTTCACCATCGGCTACAGCATAGAGCTTACCTTGATTCCAGGTCCCGGGTTATGGGTCAAGATTCTTTCGATCAGAGGGCAGCCTTGTCACCCCCTTCCTCAGTAGAAGTGGCAGCCTTAGTCCGCTAGATGCGAGCAAGTAAGCCCATCCAACCTCTCGGGACTAAGTCAGGGCCGGTTACATGTGAGAATTCGTCCGGACCAATTTGTCCATACACCCTCCGGCACCCTTTGAGGTAACTCTTTCATCGCGGTATCGTGCAACACACCGTGGAGATACAGCCCAGCGGTACCAACCAGGATAGCCCTCTCCCGGCGCGGCTGAGACTATGATTTGAGTCACGAATTATTCCAACGTTGCAACGATCCCAGACACCCCGGCACCGGGTTACATGGAATTTGGGCGATTCAGAGGACAGGAACGCATCCCTGCCTTCGAAAGGGCTCCCCTCACTCGGTCGGAGCTCGTATAGACGGGCAGCCATCGGGTCACGCTAATGTGAGATCCCAGTAGCATCGGGTGCAAATCCATCAAGCATGATGAATGGAAGAAAGAGAGAGTAAATCAAGCAGAAAAAGGGGGGGATAAATGAAAGACGAAAAGATGAAAAGAAATGAAAACAATAAGAACCGACGCGGCTCAACCAAAGGTCTGTCGGTCATAGCCAAGGGCAGACGAACGGTGAAATCCGACCCCGTCTATGCCGTAGACAGTAAGTGAGCGGACCGTGCATCATATCGGCAAGCACATGAAGACGTGAAGATGCCTATAGGATTGGACGGTTGGACGCCTAAGAGGATTATAGAACTGATAGATGTCCCCATGCATACAACCAGGCTCATGCCGCCGATTACAATTGAGAATATATCACAAATCGGGACCTGAATAAATAATGCTGACCGAGGATTTTCAACGGTGCCAATATCATCGTCCCCATACGCATCATCACTTTAATTCTTCCGATGGTTGAAGATTACGGTCGATGCAATCAGATGTATGTATCCGAGCCCCCCCCCACTGCATTGTTCAGAAGGTTGCCTGTTCTTAATATATGGACCACGTGCGGAGCGGCCCCTCCGCCAGGAGATACGGCCATAGATAGAAATCTGCACTCGTCAGATCTGTGGCTCTCTGGTGGTGTACTGTACTCCCCACTCCTCCGTAGAAGCAGGCAGGTTTCGACTCTCCACCCCTCCCAAAGTGCAGATGAGTGATTTAGGTAACCAATGGCATATATGGTTAAGCTACTTGTGCTGTTTATTTCTCTCCCTATTTGATTTGCCCACAGTATCTCTATCTCCTTTTTTTTGGGTCTTGCCTTGGGTTGTCGGACCTCCAGGTTGGCATGCCGGATACTCTGCAAGGAGCGAGAAGTAAATTAGCCATTGGCGGTTGTCACCTGAGGGCTACTACTACTAGTTACCTAGTTAGTTAGTTGTTAGGCGACTATGACTGAGCCTAGAGCGGACTCGGACTTCGCCGAAACGCAAACCGCCCCCCCCGCCCCCCCAATTCCCCAATATACTGTACTAACATACCTGCTGTAACTTGTTACGGAAAGTCCGAATGCCCCCGTGATGCTGGTCCCGGCAGTATCCTCTCGCTTCTGGTTCAGAGGAACACCAGACAATACTGGGGCTCGGTGAATTTGCTTCTTTCCTGGAATTCAGACACTTCTCCTGCGCAACTACGATTCAATCAACAAGCTAATTGTCCGCAGCATAAATAATCTTGTGCATGGTGTATTTGTACTGTATTTGTGAACGTGAATCTGTATGCCAAAGACGATAACTTGACTCAACGACGCCTGAATGCAGGTCAACAGGAGGAGCGAAGCATAAGGCAACGTGAGACAAGATTACTGAACATGAGTAGATATATGAGCTTTGGGCCGATACGCATGGCAGCGAACGGACTAGGTGGTGTTTGCCGGCAGCGGTTTGACTCCGTTACGGTGCAATTCGAACCTCGCTGGGAGGAGATGATGGTAGACAGACAAGTCGAATGAGGAAAGTGAATTTAAAAAGGCAAAAAGAGAAACAGGAGATAAACTCAATCCTTCAAAAGAGCAAAGGAGTCCAGGAGACATGAGGAGGTTGTGTTCACACAAGTAGCCCAAGAAAAAAAAAAAGAAAGAAAAAGTGCGACGTTCTCATCCAAACATGATCACGAGTACTTCAGCCAGCTTCTGTGCCGTTGATGCTCATCTGATCCGGGTTGTACCGGCGCCTTCGCATTGGGGCTTTCTTCCGTCTGGCGATGGCGGCGTTCTGAGCAGCGGTGCCGTTGCCACTACCCATCTCCATATCGCCATCGTTGTCGGCCTCTCCATGTAGCGCTTCGTACCGAGACATCTCGTCCAGCTCACGGATATCAATCGGTTTCATGCGCAGCCACTTCATGCGCGGGCCTGACCGTGATCTCTCTGAAACGCGGAATCCATAAATTCGTGATTCATAAATGCGGCCCGGGCCGAGACCGGGGCTGAAATTGACCGTGCGCATGCCGTTGATCTCAACGGGCTGGTTAGGAGGGGGAACATCTGGAGACACCTGGTTGTTGATCGAGGAAGATGTCAAGGAGGAAGAACGCGTGGGAGACAGAGCTGACAGGGAATTGTCCATCCGAGATCCGATGTCCAAATCGGGGAAAGTCATAAAAAACAGGCACCCAAAGGTAGTACCGAAGAAGGCGCCATCGACCGAGTGGAAGCGACTGTTTGGAGGTGTGTATAGGTCCTGGCAGCTGGGACAGAACAGTTTGACTGTCTCCTGCCCCGGGGTATCTGAGCGACCGACAGGCAGGACCCTGCAACCATTGCAGTACACTCTGGGACAAACACCGAAATGTTGCATCTCGTACTTCTCAAGCATCTGTTGAATGCCAGGCCGCGAAGTGATGTACCGTTGATGAATCAAGCCGTACAATAGCTCGGCAGAACTCTCAATCACACTCAAATCGCTTGCCACCCGTGCATGCCTGCGCTCTCCAGCTCTCCGGTAGCCCGGAGGCTTGTCATCGCCCAGTATCTCATCTTCATCCTCTTCCTCTTCCTCTTCCTCCTCATCCTCGTCGTCTTCCTCCGGCTCCACGTCCAAGATCATTTCCAGCGCCTCCTTGTACATGGGCACTTGCGACTGAAGGCCAGTGAGGTTGAAGTCATCTTCGATGAAATCCTCGGAAACTTCTGCGAAGAACTCATGGCCCATCAAGGAGCAGAACGAGGAGATCCATGACTCCGGTGCACCTTCCGACGACGACATATCGAACGAGTCCGACGCGGATGATGAGGGCGTTGATTCAGACAGTTGACTCAGATCCAGCCTGTCTAGGCCGTCGGCCAACGCCGAACCTGTCTCTCTCGACACGTTGCCGAGCTAACGGGGGAAACCAGGCTTCCGATATGAATCTCGTTCCGAGACAGAGCGCGGGCTGAAACCTGCACCGGCTATATCGAGTGCCGGGTACAAGTTTAATCGTGTTCCTTGCGGTACTCCCTTAAACAAGAGGGAGAAGATACGAAGCACAGGGTTTCAGGTGCTAAGTGGGAAAGGGCCGTGGAAGGGAAACTGCTGAGATGGTCAATTAGAAACCGTACATCATCTGCCTGGCTGATAAGGCGAGGGGTCATTGGCAATGTGCGGGCCGGCGGATTATTGTGCGATGAGGGATGTCGACGATAATAGTTTGGTGTATTGGGGCATCCACTAACCAGCGAATCACTTAAATGGACATGGAACGTCACAGATCAGGCTCAGAAGCAAAGTCCAAGAGTCACCAAAGGAGTGGCAAGCTAGGGATGAGGCTGGATCAGGCACTCCCAGCTCGGTTCTGGATGGATGGATCGACGGAGGTTGTCGAGGGGCTTCCGAAATTAGATTCGTGGGGCGGTGAGAGGGAACGAGAGATAGAGGCGGGACTTGAATTTCAGCTCATTGAAGGCAAGAGAAGACCAAGACGAAAGCAAGCCCGCTGGTGCCAGCACTCATACCAGCATGAGATCAAGTTTTGTTCCGATATAATATAATGGCAACCGTTGCTCCTTCTCTGGGAAAGCATCGGAGGTGAGCCTTTCATGTACTGCACCCACACGATCACGTGATTAGTTTTACACCACCCTCTCGACGACGGATTCTACCGAACAGACGAATTACTATGGATACTATGAATGATCAAGGCCCTAAGTCTGGCATGAAGAACGATTCGGAAAGCTCTCATTCATCGGCGATGTGATAGCCACAGACAGGCTGTAGCCACATCCTGAATACAGCTCAAACGTCTAAAATAAATTCCGTATAACACGCGACCATTCGCCTTCATCTCCAAGAACACCTGAAAACCCTTCCCCGGTGTTTTGGATCTCCCCATCCTGGCCAATAAAGCCACTAAGGCTCTCTGACGCCCCTCCCGAAGTCATGAAATTGCCAAAACCCCCAACCGCCTCGAAAAGATTCGTAAGTTCATGGCTCATCTGCAGCCCATTCAGCGGGCTGTTTCCTAGCTCTCCAGTGCCATTCACCGACCCATACACCGAAAGATCCTCGATCTGGTGGCCAGCCAGTCCGGCCATTGCGACAGCCGCGGAAGAATGAGGGTCGTTGGAATCAGTGCCAAAAGGTCGTACAATGACACCCAACCGTTCGCCTATCTTGCGGAGACCCTTGATTGTCTTCCAGAGTCGCTTGGATACATAAGATTTGGTACTGAACCCGCTGACCAGCTCAAGAGCCATGTAAAATTCGTCCCGCACTTGCCGGTTGAAGTCATTCGGTGCATGGCATACAGCGAGGAAGAGGACCGCTAAGGCGGCAACTAGAAAATAGTTGAAAGTGATTTGCTGCGTGCGATAGATGTCGGACGTCCCGTTGAGCCGAGTGAGCACTCGAATCGTGTCTTTTGCAATGTCCACCACGGTCTGCGCGTGACCTTTGTCTTCCGCGATGCTCACCGCGGAATGCAGCACCGGCCGGTAAATGAGGATCCGAAGCTGATTCATGCGTAGATATAAGAGAATCCTCAATCTTCGAAGACCTCGGCTAGTTGACTCACCATGGTGATGCTTTGGAACATCGACTGGGTAGAACTTCAGCCCATCCGGAACCTGTTTATACCATTGTAGAATCTGATAGTCCAAATAGCCAATCTCATCGTGTCGTATGTCAGTTGCTCCTTCTGAGCCAAGTCCAGAGTACCATATCTTGGAGCTGATACGATTGTACGATATCATGCACCTAAGATAAAGTAGAGACGCGTCCTAAGGATCGGTTAGCTCTACGAGTAACTGGTTCGATGATCGAACGACGGCGCTCACCGGCTCGGGCAGATTGGGATCAATGTCTTCATCTTGAATGATGAAGGGAAGCCCAGTACCAAAGCTCCAACGCCTGTCCAAACTATATACCGACCAAAATGTCTTCACAATGGTAGGCCACTGGTCTTCGTTGGGAAATGATTTTGCCAGCGCATCTCGTCGGTGCAGGCCCATTTCAAGACACATACGCGCTGCAATGCCAACGATACGGTATGCCATGGCATCATCATCCGAATGGAAATGAAAGGTTGCCTAGACACATGGTCAACAATCGTATTTTGGTGGTTCCAGAACAGGACATACCATTAAACCATATAGTTGAATAGTCCTAATGTCCAGTGGATCCCAGATTTTAGCTTCAGCAACCGGCTTGACATTTAGGTACAGGCGCCGTGCTAGCTCGCTCTGGCCGCCCCCTTCTATCACCAAAGTGATTGCGAGAATCATCTTCAAAAGAAGCGTGCTATCGTCATGGAGGCCATCTGCACCGGGGAGACCTCTCTGTGCAAAGCCAGTCCGTGTTGCAGCTTCCACAAATGTGTAGAGCAAGTTCACTTGTTGCGCTACCTGTTCAATATCTATGAGAGGATACATGATTCCAACTTCCTCCTCGTACACCTGGCAAAGTCGCAGGGCTTCATCCCTCTTGATAACCCATATCGGGTCTTTAGTTGGATGTATTGTGGAAACAAGCTGTCCCACATGCGGAGGTGAACCGGCAGGGGTGGCATGTGCTGTGGTGAGATCATCTGTTATCTCCTCAGCTGGCGCAATGCCCATGCTCTGCAAGCTGGAACGTGCGACATCAAAGTTGAAAGCAGAGCTAGTAGGGCCCTGAAAGCGCGGATGCTTCATGCGAGGTTTCCCCAATGGTGCATGCATTGGCGTGAAGACTGATTGGGAGCCATCTCGAGAGAACCCATCGAAGCCCGGTGGGTCTAAAGACGATCGCTGAGACCGAAGATCCTTTAGGTTGGAAAAAAGACTATTGACTTGATCTTGCAAAGTCTTAATTTGGTCTTTCATCGAACGAAATTCTCTATGTAAGATGTTCGGTGAGCCATGGCGCCTCGGGGGTGTATGTGACGCGGAATCAAGGGAATCATTGCCCAGTCGACTTACTCGGAATCCTTGAAATTGTTGTTGCAGCAGTTCGGGGCATATCGGCCTAGGATAATCACTCAGCTTGTCCCTTGCATCGACGTCATCTCTGAGTTACACAGCCCTCGCGGTGACAACTAACACTCGAGATTAAGGTGTCCGCAGCGTTGGCAAGGTACCTGGCCGTTGCACTTAATCTTGCGCCGCTTGCATTCATTACTAAACACAAAGGAAAGAACCCAGCCTTGTGTCAGCAAATTGGAGTCCCGCAAATGACTGAGGTCTGGGATTTTGTCTCGGTGGATTTTAGAGCCGGAATCATACCATGCGATAGAGATGTAGCGATTCCGCTTGGTGCGAGTATGCGTTCCGTTAGTCTGTTCCGCCTTCCTCTTCGTCGCATCGGCGGCCGGGGCTTCGTTCTGGTCCGTGGAGTCCGGCTGGGGTGGTGCCATATCAGTCTGGGGAGGCTCTGAAGCCATTTTAGGTGAGAAACACGATGCGACGATTGCTCGTTGGCGTGGAAGCAAGCAGTGACTGGTGCGGATAGATTCCTTCTCCTCAGTGGATGGGCGCGCGGGGTTTCCGTTTTCCCCAGACGGGTGAACGGTCGGACTGGGTCCCGGTTACGTAGAGTGAGAGAGTGACTCTAAGGCGGTAAGCTTATCACTTTCCAAGTTAAGAATTGGCCCAATTTGGGGAAGGGAACTGGTAGAAGCTCGGGGCGGAAATTTCCCCGACCTTCCAGTCTCCCCCCAACCATGTTGGCCTGAAATTTGAAAACACCGCACCAGAATATCTGCCTGCCAGATCGATTTACTAGTTATATCTCACCAATCTGGATGAAGGTCCCCCAACGGTCATGTTACAATAACCTCCGGGTATGGAGGAGGCACTTTCACTGCAACCAACCAAGCCAACAGTGCCTCAGCTCTTTCTCCACGACGGCATCGCAACGCCAGTACCGCCCATTGGAATCCCTCGAGGATTTTAAGCCCGACCACTTTCGTCAGGCATACTTCGTCCCTGAACACCCTATAATCCTCCCCCTCCGATATTTTCAAACCCTTCCCGCCTTCGAGAAATGGTTCCGCGACTCGCCGTCCCGATTGGACACCGCCTATCTCAGTCAATATGGCGCGGATGCTCTGGTTCCCTTGGAGCTGACACAGGCTCCTGCTAGAACTAGTACTGGAGCGGCTGAGCATGGCTTTCGGCAGTTCTATGCGCCCCTAAGCCTATTCCTCGAATGGATATCTACTGCGGAATCTCTCGAATCGCACACTATGCGTCTGTACCTGGCGCAGTGTCAGCTCCTTGACTTGCCGCAGGTCCTTCGCGACGATCTCCCCACCCCAGACCTGGTTGCGCAGGTAGGAAAGGGCGATGTCTACGATACAAACATTTGGATCGGATATCCGCCTACGTATACCCCTCTTCACCGCGATCCGAACCCAAATTTGTTTGTCCAGCTGGCCGGACGGAAGGTGGTGCGATTGTTACCACCCTCGGAAGGGCAAAGGGTATTCGGCGCGGTGCGACGCCGACTGGGGAAGAGCGCCGGCCGCGAATCTGCTGCAATTCGGGGAGATGACATGATGCACGGCGAGGAGAGGGTGCTGCTTGAGCAGGCTGTCTGGGATGATGCAGCTACCGAATCTAGTGGTCCCATCGGATTCGAAGCGCACCTAGAGGCTGGAGACGGTATGTTCATACCTCGAGGATGGTGGCATAGCATCAAGGGACTGGGGGATAGTGTGACTGCTTCGGTAAGATCCCATGCTGTCACGTTCGCCAAAGGGAGTTTACTAATCCTTCACCAGGTCAACTGGTGGTTCAGATAATAAGTGCTGCCAAATGCAGCTATAGTCCGTAGATTGTAAAAAAAAAAAAAAAAAAAAAAAGTAGAATCGAATCATACGTTTCCCCGTCTATAGTATACAACTCTATTATGGGAAAGGGAAAAAGAAAACAAAAAAACAAAGAAGAGTCACCACAAACAGGGGGAAGATTTTTCGATCGCATTGGAAGCACCTCGAAGCCTGTATTCTCAGTAGTGAAGCTATAGAGGGCAAGTGTTGGTTGTCCCTCACTAAAGTTCTAGAATCCTCTCCTCGCCGCGGCCCCGCCCAAGAGCTCCCTCTCACCACCTTATTCCACCTCACAAGATAAAAAAATCCCTTTATTTTCTGTTTGTCACACGTCACTCGATTCCCTTTCTCTCTCTCTCTCTCTTGCACCCTACTAAAGCTACAGCTTAGGTAACTGACATATAATGCACATGTCTGGCCCTTTGACCCGTGCCTCTCTCCTCAACATTCTCCTCAACCCACTTCTTACCACATCCACATCCACCCGCGCATTGGCGATCAGTACGCCACGATTCCAGTTCCATCTCCCTAGTTATCCGCATTGCTTCGCTACTCATCTTTACCGTCACCATAACACCAGTTTCTGCTCAACGATGTCGACGGCCACTTGCCAAGAGCCTCAGACTACGGGCACCGCCACCCTCTCTGAAAATCAGGAGCGGAAAGAATACCTGGCTCTTCCAGATGCAAATAGTGTCGACTCTGCGACGCGACAGCTCGACGTCAGTGGTGATGGGTCATCCGTGAAGCTGGACCATCTAGGCCCGTTGGTCGTCAACCAGGATGGAACACTATCGAGAATCTCCAACTGGGAGCAAATGACCGAGATCGAGCGGACAAATACATTGAGAGTCTTGGGCAAACGGAACAAATTGAGGATGGATGCTATCAAAAAGGAACAGAACCAGGGACAGGAAAACTAGGTAGTCTCACAACTGGCACCGAGAAGAGACAATTCGGTCGCGTCGGCTGCTGGAGGGCGATTCTGCGAATCGTAACGTCTTGTGCTGTTGTTATATGCTTTCTACACCGGTTGAATAATTTACAGGGACGCATAGCCGGACCGCGCGTCACATTCACAACTATCTTGATCATATATCTCCCGCCTGTAGCAATAGAACACATCATGTTTGCCACCTCTCTTTGGTCCGACGATGTAAGTAGATCAGCCGAACAGCCAATCGCCAAATCGTGAGAAAGGATTACTGTGTCTTGTCAGTTCACATGAATCGTCATGGCAGTCATGCATACTCGTGGGGGGTTGAGGGCTTACCGCGAAGGTACTTCAACATAGCTCTTCGTATACTCATCTATATCATCCACACCAGTCATTATATCAACCTCTTCGGGCTTCCAAAGCTTTGTCCGGCAAAATAATTTATAGCCGACATAAATGATCGGAAACACCGCGATCATCGTGTACGAAAACAAGAATGTCGGTACGTCCCAGTTACCGGGCAGGAATACTGTGTATCCTCCGACGAAGGTCATGACGAATGTGGAGACCAAAGCTATGTAGGCGACATAAGGTTGGCCCCAACTCCGGTAGGGTAGAGTCTGCCGGGCCACGCCCTGTACGATCAGAGCTTTTCTAAATCTAGTGTATGTGAAGGTGATGACTGAGAAATTGATGAGTTGGGAGGCTGTCATCTGTCACTCTGGTCAACATTTGAGCTAATGGCACGTTCTGCGAGGGGACCCTACCAGACTAACAAACCAGTTAAGTACGACTGCTGAGCCATTGGAAACCTGTAAGAACGCAAGGAGAGAGATAAGAAGCACGACCAGCACGCAGTAGATCGGTATACCCTTCTTGGTGCACTTGGTGAGGATACGTGGCGCCTTGCCATCAAGCGCAAGCCCGTAAAGGCTACGGCTGGCGCAGTAAACATAGCTGTTACCCGCGCTGAACGAAGCAAGGAGAATCATGGCATTGACGATGTGTGGCAGCACGGGGATTTGCAACCGATCCATTGCAATCACATAAGGCGATGACGCAGCGCCGGGCAAATCTTGTTCAAACGCAGCCGCCATTTCGGGGTCGTTATAAGGAACCAAAATGCCGATGCAAAGCACCCCCAAAACAAAGAATGCCGTGAGCCGAAGAAATATGCCGTTGTAAGCCTTCGGTAAAACTCCACGAGGATTGACTGCCTCCCCGGCAGCCATTGAGACGTAATCTGGTCCGGCAATGGTGAAGCTGGCCTGAATCAAACAAGCCAAGAACCCAAGCCATCGCCCAAGATCGCCAGGTTTGTAATATTCTGCGAAGGCTCCAGGATTCCTCCAGTACCGGAAGCCGAACCGGTCGCCGAGAGGATTGCCTCCAACCATCACAATAAATGTGAAGAATATCAACCCCACGCTGAGTAAGACTTTGCTGAGAGAAAGCCAGAACTCAGACTCGCCATACCATTCGACGGCAAAGAGATTCAAAAGACTAAAGAGTCAACAGGTTCAGATCTGGTTAGAAAAGTGCGGTCCAACGGTTCATCAAAATGCAGGAGAGGCCACGCACACGTAGAGTGCCAGTACAATGATAACAATCCCGGCAACTGGGACTACATCACTCCAGTAGTTGATGATCATATTACATGCCGTAACTTCGAACGGAACCATAACGGCTTCGAATATGAAGAAGTTGTAGCCAGCAGCCACGCCGAAGGCTTCGTCGACATATCGACCAGCGAATCTAATGAAAGGTGATGAGATGGGCAAGTAGGTAACCATTTCTGCCAGGCCTAGCACAAGAATTTGTTCAGCGACGGTCATACCAGGTGAAACGGATACAGGGTGCCTAGGGACTGATGATCGGCAGAAACGCAGGCGTATTCATGCTTTCAAAGGTTCTCAATCTCGAAATAGTGCAAGGCTCGAGGTGCATTTGTTGGCAGAGAGGTAGAACCGGAAATATGATTTTGGACCGCGAGGGGAGAAGCCAACAGGATTGAACAATAGGGCCTCTTACAGACTGTTATACAGAGGATGACTAGGGACCTATTCCAAGAGCATATAAGATTTGGCATTCCACGTACGGTGAAAAGAGGCATTTGATCACAAAGGCCATATGCAAAGCCGTGCTATTTCACAGCCAGATCAAATATGTGCAGCAGGCATATCCTACTTAAGTTTCCACGGGGGTTGTAAAGACAGCTCGTTCAAGTTGACCAGCAGGTCTCAATGCGTCATTCAACCAGTGGATGCATTGGCCGATTTGCAGTGACAGTTGACTCACTCATTGAGGCAAGCTCTCTGGGACAATATTTGCCGGTTTGAGATGGAAGAGGGTAACAGTAGGGGAGGGGAGGAAGGGTAGTATGCAGACAAATCGGGGGCAGTATTGGGAAACTAACCAAATCAAAAAGGCCAGGAACAGGCTGCCAGGGCCGCCATGCATCAAGCCTTTACCAATCTGCACATATAGTGCTGTGCCAATTGTACCGCCGATGCCAATAAGTTGTATGTGCCTGGGCTTAAGCTTGCGATGTGTATGGTCGGAGGCGAATGTGTTTGAACAGACAGCAGACTCTTCACTGCCATTGACAACCCCACCCTTTTCATGGGGTTCTTGGTGACTGGCAGCATGCTTGCTATCAGGACAATCTATCGTCGGGGATCGCCCCTCATGGATAACAGTCGCAATGGTCATCTGCGAAGCGTGTATATGGCCTTAACCCAAAACTGCAATTCTGGTTCATTCGGATGGGCGAAGACCAAGGATCGACAGAAGGCAGAAGGCGCTGCATGAAAAAAATGCAGAAAGAAACTCCGGAGAGGAGACCAAGGGCTAAGAAAGCAGCGGACGAAGGGAGACCGTCGTATATGTAGCAAGCCACTAGCAGCGGGCGTGAGACGGTATCATGATCGTAATCACCATGATTTATTACAGTTGCCTGCTGAATTGGCTGGCCTACCTCGGCAGGTATGTCAAGAGACACGCAAAAAAGCAAATCATAGAGCAAGAAGGATATCTCCAGCACGGTCGACTCCATTTTGGCTCCCCACAATGGCGGGCAGATAATAAGGCCCTTACTTCTAGCCCGGAGATGGACAACAGACAAGCGCGGAGGGACCAAAGGGAGGGCTCAGAAAACCCCACAGCAAAATTCCTTGACCCATGAGGCTTCCATCAATTATATGTAGCTAACAAATGTCAACCAAAGGATTTCCAATGCCAGCCTCCGAAATAATGATGGCTCCAGGATTGCATCAAAGGAAAAGAGGAGAGGGTAGGTAGGTCATTGTCAAATTGGTATGATCTGGCGGGGTGCGAGAAGTGTGCGGGAACTTGTTGGAGAGAGAAAGATGGGGTGGGGGACGCCAGTTTACAACAATTTCAAGTCACGGAGCACGGAGAACAATACGTAGCGTAGCCTAACTTTAGACTTTTTACTGTCTGTTGTGAATAAAATGATTACAGAACCAAGACATACGGTCAGGACATAACGTCACTGCCCGAGGCGCCCATTTGCTGCGATCACATGACGACAATGTGCTGTATGTACATACTGTACGGAGTAGTACGGTCTTCAAGGCTCATTCTAACCGTGCTACTTGCAGAGAACATCTCATTTATCAAGGCCGGAGAGGAGGTGAATCATGGTAAATTTGACAACTCGATGGCCTCAGTAAAGCACCAGCAGAAAATTGTCCAGCCAGAAAAAACAAATGCAGTGAAACTCCAAAGAGCGCCATTGTTACGTCCAACCAGATCTGCTTCGGTAGAATAGAGAGAGAGAGAGAGAGAGGGGCAGGTTGTAAGCCCTCATGAACCCAATCCAGCGTCTAGTGGGATCGCGCTGTCGTTTCGGTTTCTGCGGTCGACGGACGACTTCGGCCTTGGACAGGAGGCTTCTGCCCCAGCCAACTTGGAGGAAAGAAGCCATCATTATCTTCAAAATATAGGTGATGCGATAAGTCTGGCTCCAGAGGGCTCTGCTGGCGAGTTTGTGAGTGGGGAGCCTCACCGACTTCGGGCCTCTCTGTCGGGAGAGGTACGGACTCAAACTTCCCCGGCTGATCGAAGTGACTTGGGGACATTGTTTGAGCAACAGTGATAATTGAAGTTGGAGGAGATAATGCGATGATAACAAATCAGCGGATCTGAAAATATATGAGAATTCTGAGAGGTAGGTGGATGTTCGTCATTGGGAAATGCACAGTATTCGGATGAATACAGTTGTTGGCCAGCATTCCGAAGTTCTTTACGTCAGATGCCCAAAGTAGTCGTATTATGCAAATTTGGTACTCGAAGTACTGTGTGCCCTCCAAGTACAGTACATGCAACCTCAATCTTTATATAGATTGAAAGACGGTGGAAGAAAACAGGCTGCTGATCAATGAAACAATAACCTTAACCTCCTCAGTTTGTTGAGTTTTGAGTATGAAAATACTTTCAATGAGGAAAAAAAAAAAAAAAAAAAAAAAAA